>NW_027589977.1:197500-216314 GCF_051106095.1 Pogona vitticeps
CTAACCCTGAACCTAAATCAAACTCTATCCCTATCCTTAACCCTCACCATAACCGTAATAATAACCCTAACCCTAACCCTGGTCCTACCCCTAACCCTAACCCTAACCCTAACCCTAACCCTAACCCTAATCCTAACCCTTACCCTAACCTTAACCGTAACCCTATCCCTAACCCTAATCCTATCCCTAACCCTAACCCTAACCCTAACCCTAACCCTAACCCTAACCCTAACCCTTACCCTAACCCTAAACGTAATCATGACCCCAACCCTAAATCAAACCCTATCCCTATCCCTACACCTAATACTCACTGTAACATTAACAATAACCCTAACCCTAACCCTGGTCCTAGCCCTAACCCTAACCCTAACAATGACCCTAACCCTAACCGTAACCCTAACCCTAAACCTAAACCTAACCCCAACCCTCCCCCTCCCCCTCCTCCTACCCCTAACTCTAACCCTAAACCTAAACCTATCCCTAATCCTAACCCTAACCCTAAACCCAAATCAAACCCTATCCCTATCCCTAACCCTCACCGTTACCGCAACCATAACCCTAACTGTAACCCTAAACCTAAATCAAACTCTATCCCTATCCTTAACCCTCACCATAGCCGCAACAATAACCCTAACCCTAACCCTAACCCTGGTCCTACCCTAACCCTAACCCTAACCCTAACCCTAACCCTAACCCTAACCCTAACGCTAAACCTAACCCTAAACCTAACCCTAACCATAACCCTAATCCTAACCCTAACCCTAACCCTAACCCTAACCCTAACCCTAACCCTAACCCTAACCCTAACCCTAACCCTGACCCGAACCCTAAACCTAATCCTATCCCTAACCCTAACCCTATCCCTAAACCTAACCCTAACCCTAACCCTAACCCTAATACTAACCCTAACCCTAACCCTGACTCTAACCCTAAACCTAATCCTATCCCTAACCCCAACCCTATCCCTAACCCTAACCCTAAACCTGACCCTAACCTTAAACGTAACCCTAAACCTAAACCTAACCCTAACCCTAATCCTAACCCTAACTCTAACCCTAACCCTAACCCTAACCCTCACCCTAACCCTAACCCTAAACCTAACCCTAACCGTAATCATGACGCCAACCCTAAATCAAACCCTATCCCTATCCCTACACCTAATACTCACCGTAACATTAACAATAACCCTAACCGTAACCCTGGTCCTAGCCCTAACCTTAACCCTAACAGTGACCCTAACCCTAACCCTAACCCTAACCCTAAACCTAAACCTAACCCCAACCCTCCCCCTCCCGCTCCCCCTCCTCCTACCCCTAACTCTAACCCTAAACCTAACCCTAACCCTAATCCTAACCCTAACCCAAAACCCAAATCAAACCCTATCCCTATCCCTAACCCTCACCGTTACCGCAACCATAACCCTAACCATAACCCTAAACCTAAATCAAACTCTATCCCTATCCTTAACCCTCACCATAGCCGCAACAATAACCCTAACCCTAACCCTAACCCTGGTCCTAGCCCTAACCCTAACCCTAACCCTAACCCTAACCCTAACCCTAACCCTATCCATATCCCTAACCCTAACCCTAAACCTAAACCTAACCCTAACCCTAACCCGAACCCTAAGCTTAACCCTAACCCTAACCCTAACCCTAAACCTAACCCTAACTCTAAGCCTAATCCTATCCCTAACCCCAACCCTATCGCTAACCCTAACCCTAACCCTAACCCTAACCCTAACCCTAACCGTAACCCTAACCCTAACCCTAAACCTAATCCTGACCCTGACCGTTACCCTAACCCTAACCCTAACCCTAACTCTAACCCTAAGCCCAATCCCAAACTAAACCTAACCGTAACCCTTACCCTAACCCTAACCCTAATCCTAACCCTGACCCTAACTCTAAACCTTAACCCTTACCCTAACCCTAACGCTAATCCTAACCCTAACCCTAACCCTATCCCTAACCCTAACCCTAACTCTAAAACTAAAACTAACACTAACACTAACCCTTTCTTCTTTCTTTCTTTGTTCGGGGGGCTCCTTCCTTCCATCATTTCTTTCTTTCTTTCTTTCTTTCTTTCTTTCTTTCTTTCTTTCTTTCTTTCTTTCTTTCTTTCTTTCTTTCTTTCTTTCTTTCTTTCTTTCTTTCTTTCTTTCTTTCTTTCTTTCTTTCTTTCTTTCTTTCCTCCTTTCTTCCCTTCTTTCTTTCTTTTCTTCTTTCTTTCTTTCTTTCTTTCTTTTTTCTCTTCCTTCCTTCCTTCCTTCCTTCCTTTTTTTCTTTCCCTATTTCTTCCTTTATTTCCTTCCTTCCTTCCTTCCTTCCTCCCTCCCTTCCTTCCTTCCTTCCTTCCTTCCTTCCTTCCTTCCTTCCTTCCTTCTTTATTTTTTCTTTCATTAATTTTTCCTTCTTTCTTCCATTCTTTCCTTCTTTCCATTTTTTTCTTCCATCCTTCCTTTCTTTCCTTTTTTCTTTCCTTCTTTCTTCTTCAGTTAGGAGAGAATGTAACAAAAGGAACCTTTTTGGAATCTATTAAAGCCAGAATGATGAAAATGAAGAAAGAAAGACAGAAAGAAGCGAATGGAAGCTTGTTGAAGTCTATTCAATGCAGAAAGCAGTAAACGAAAAAAGAAACGTAGAAAGGACCGAAAGGAAGCTTATATGAGTTTATTTAAGACAGAATGAAGTAACTTAAGAATGAACAAACGAAAAGAAACTCATTTAAATGTGTTGAAGTCAGAAGGAAGGAAATAAAGAAAGAACAAGACAAAGAAGCTAAAGGAAGCGTGTTTGAGTGCATTGAAGCTAGAATGAGAAAGAAGCTAGAGGAAGGTAGAGGCGTCATTGTTTGAGTGTAGTAGCTAGAATGATGTAAATGAAGAATGAACAAGAGAAAGAAGGTAGAGGAAGCTTGTTTAAACGTATTAAAGCTAAAATGAAGGAAATCAAGATAAGAAGGAGAGAAAGAAGTATAGGAAGCTTGTTTGAGTGTATTAAAGCTAGAATGAAGTCAATCAAAAAAAAGAAGAGAATGCAGCTAATGAAGCTTGCTTACGTGTATTGAAGCTAGAATAATGGAAATCAAGAAAGAAGAGAATGAAGCTGAAGGAAGCTTTTTTGAATGTAGTAAATCTAGAATGAAGTAACTAAAGAATGAACAAACGAAAGGAACCTTGTTTAAATGTATTGAAGTGAGAAGGAAGGAAATCAAAAAAGAGCAAGAGAAAGAACCTAAAGGAAGCGTGTTTGAGTTCATTGACGGTAGAATAATGTAAATAAAGAATGAATAAGAGAAAGAAGCTAGAGGAAGATTGTTTCAACATATTAATGCTAAAATGAAGGATATCAAAATAAGAAGAGAAAGAATTATAGGAAGTTTGTTTGAGTGTATTAAAGCTAGATTGAAGTCAATCAAGAAAAAAAGAAAAGCAGCTAATGAAGCTTGCTTACGTGTACTGAAGCTAGAATAAATGAAATCAAGAAAGAAGAAGAAAAATAAGGTAAAGGAAGCTTGTTTGAGTGCATTGAAGCTAGAATGATGTAAATGAAGAAAGAACAAGAGAAAGGTAGAGGAAACTTGTTTAAACGTATTAAAGCTAAAATGAAGGAAATCAAGATAAGAAAGACAGAAAGAAGTATAGGAAGCTTGTTTGAGTGTATTAAAGGTAGAATGGTCAATGAAGAAAAAAAGAAGAGAAAGCAGCTTATGAACCTTGCTTACGCGTATTGAAGCTACAATAATGGAAATCAAGAAAGAAGAAGAAAAAGCATCTAAAGGAATCTTGTTTGAGTGCATTGAAGCTAGAATGATGTAAATGAAGAATGAACAAGAGAAAGAATCTAGAGGAATTGTTAAAACGTACTAAAGCTAAAATGAAGGAAATCAAGAAGGAACGAAAAGGAATCTAAAGGAAGTTTGTTTGAGTCATTGAAGATAGATTTACCTAAATGAAGAATGAAGAAGAGAAAGGAGGAAGCTTGTTTAAACGTATTAAAGCTAAAATAAAGGAAATCAAGAAAGAAGAAGAAAAGGAATTAAAAGAAGCTTGTTTGAGAGCCTTGAAGCTCGAATGACCTAAATGAAGAATGAACAAGAAGCTAAAGAAGATTCCTTCCGTGTATTGAAGCTAGAATGACGGAAATCAAGAAAGAAAAAGAAGCTAAAGGAAGCTTTTTTAAATGTAATTCTTGAATGAAGTAACTGAAGAATGAACAAACTAAAGGAAGCTAGAGGAAGCTTGTTGAAACGTATTAAAGCTAAAAAAGGAAATCAAAATAAGAAGAGAAAGTATAGGAAGTTTGTTTGAGTGTATTAAAGCTAGAATGAAGTCAATCAAGAAAAAAAGATGAGAAAGCAGCTAATGCTTGCTTACGTGTATTGAAGCTAGAATAAATGAAATCAGGAAAGGTGAAAGAAACTAAATGAAGCTTTTTTGAGTGTATTAAAGCCAGAATGAAATAAATGAACAAGAGAAATAAGCTAAAAGAAACATTCAAATGTAATGAATCTAGAATTAAGGAAATAACGACCGAAAGGAAGCTAGAATGAAGGAAATGAAGATTGAACACGCTGAAGAGAGCATATTTTAGTACCTTGATGCTAGGATGCCGGAAATTAGGAAAGAAGACAATGAATCTAAAGGAGTCGTGGAGTGTATTGAAGCTAGAATGAATTAAATGAAGGATGAATAAGAGAAAGGTGTTTAAACGTATTAAAGCTAAAATGAAGTCAAGCTAAGGAGAGAAAGTATAGGAAGCTTGTTTGAGTATTGAAGCTGGAATTAAGAGGAAAAAGAGGAATAAGCTAAAGGAAGCTTGTTTGTAGTAAAGCTGGAATGAAGTAAAAGAAGAATAAACAAGCTAAAGGAAACTTGTTTGAGTAGAAGCTAGATTGTAAATCAAGAAGAAAAAGAATCTAAAGGAAGCTTGTTTGAGAGCACTGAAGCTAGAATTATCTAACTGAACAAGTGAAAAGAAGCTAGAGGAATCATAGTGTATTAAATCTAGATAGAAATGAAGAAGCTATAGAAAGGTTTTTGCATAATAAACCTAGAATTAAGTACATGAAAAAATCACAAGAGGTATAAGCTAAAAGAAACTTGTTTGAGTGTATTTAAATTAGAGTGGGAATGAAGACAGAAGAAGGTATAGGAAGCTTCTATGAGTATTGTACCAAAAATTAAAAAGAAAAAAAATTAAATGAAGCTTCTTTAAATGTATTAAAGCTAAAAGGAAATCAAGAACGAACAAGCTAAAGGAATTGTTTAAATTGATGCTAGAATGGTCAATTAAGAAAAAAAGCGAACAATCTTGCTTCAGTATCTTGAAGCAAGGATGAAGGAAATCAAGGAAGGAGAAAGAAATCTGAATGTTGTGAAACTAGAATGAAGTAAGTGAACGAACAAATGGAAGCTTGTTTGAACGTATTGAAGCTAGAATGTAGGAAATCAAATATATGCTAAAAGTATCTAGTTCGAGTGTATTGAAACTAGAATGAAGTAAGTGAACAACAGAAACTTTCAAATGTAATGAAGCTAGAATTAAGGAAATGAAGATTGAACAACATAAAGGAATGGAATAAAGAAAATGAAGGTTTATTTTAGCTTATTTCTCTGGTTCCTTTATTCTTGATTCAATACACTCGAAAAAGCTTCATTTAGCTTTCTCTCTTTCTTGATTTCCTTCTTTCTAGCTTCAGTACGTTCAAACAAGCTTCCTTTTGTTTATTCTTCATTTACTTCATTCTAGTTTCACTACATTCAAATAAGCTTTAGCTTCTTTCTCCTTACTGACTTCCTTCATTTTAGCTTCAAAAAACGGAAGGATGCTTCTTCAGCTTCTTTCCCTGGTTCATTCTTCATTTAGGCCATTCTAGCTTCAATGCACTCAAACTAGATTCCTTTAGATTCCTTTTCTTCTTCGTTCTTGATTTCCTTCATTTTATCTTTAATACATTTAAACAAGCTTCCTCTAGATACTTTCCCTTGTTCATTCTTCATTTACATCAATCTAGCTTTAATACACTCAAAAAAGGTTCCTTTCCATTAGTTTTCTTCTTTCTTGATTTCCTTTATTCTAGCTTCAATACACGTAAGCAAGCTTCATTAGCTGCTGTTTTTTTTTATTGACTTCATTCTACACTTAATACAAAGAAACTTCCTATACTACTTTTCTTATTTTGATATCCATTTTTGCTTTAATACGTTTAAACAAGCTTCCTCTAGCTTCTTCCTCCTTTTCTTTCTTCATTTACATTATTCTAGCTTCAATGCACTCAAACACCTTTAGCTACTTTGGTTCTTTCCTGATTTCCTTCCTTCTCGCTTCAATACAATTTAAAAATCTTCCTTTGTTCATTCTTCATTTCATTCTAGTTTCACTACGTTCAAATAAGCTTTAGCTTCTTTCTCTTTAATGATTTCCTTCATTTTAGCTTCAAAAAACGGAAGGAGGCTTCTTCAGCTTCTTTCCCTTGTTCATTCTTCATTTAGGTCATTCTAGCTTCAATGCACTTCAAACAAGCTTCCTTTAGCTTCCTTTTCTTCTTCGTTCTTGATTTCCTTCATTTTAGCTTTAATACATTTAAACAAGCTTCCTCTAGATACTTTCCCTTGTTCATTCTTCATTTACATCATTCTAGCTTTAATACACTCAAAAAAGGTTCCTTTCCATTAGTTTTCTTCTTTCTTGATTTCCTTTATTCTAGCTTCAATACACGTAAGCAAGCTTCATTAGCTGCTGTTATTTTTTTTTGAATTGACTTCATTCTACACTTAATACACAAAGAAACTTCCTATACTACTTACTCTTCTTATTTTGATATCCATTTTTGCTTTAATACGTTTAAACAAGCTTCCTCTAGCTTCTTCCTCCTTTTCATTTTTCATTTACATTATTCTAGCTTCAATGCACTAAAACACGCCTCCTTTAGCTTCTTTCTCTGGTTCTTTCTTGATTTCCTTCCTTCTCGCTTCAATACAATTTAAAAATCTTCCTTTAGTTTGTTCATTCTTCAATTACTTCATTCTAGATTCACTACATTCAAAAAAGCTTCCTTTAGCTTTCTCTTTCTTGATTTCCGTCATTCTAGATTCAATACACGGAAGGAAGCTTCTCTAGCTTCTTTCTCTTCTTCATTCTTCATTTAGGTAAATCTAGCTTCAATGACTCAAACAAACTTCCTTTAGATTCCTTTTCTTCTTTCTTGATTTCCTTTATTTTAGCTTTAATACGTTTAAACAAGCGTCCTTAGATTCTTTGTTCATTCTTCATATACATCATTCTAGCTTCAATGCACTCAAACAAACTTCCTTTAGATGATTTTCTTCTTTCTTGACTTCCATTATTCTATTTCAATACACGTAAGCTTCATTAGCTGCTTTCTCTTTTTTTCTTGATTGACTTCATTCTGGCTTTAATACACTCAAACAAGCTTCCTATACATCTTGATTTGCTTCATTTTAGCTTTAATACGTTTAAACATCTTTCTCTTATTCATTCTTCATTTACATCATTCTAGCTTCAATGCACTCAAACACGCTTCCTTTACCTTCTTTCTCTTGTTCTTTTTTGATTTCCTTGATTTCCTTTGATTTCCTTGTCGCTTCAATACATTTAAAAAAGCTTCCTTTTGTTCATTTTTCAATTACTTCATTCTAGATACACTACATTCAAAAAAGCTTCCTTTAGCTTCTTTCTCTTCTTTCTTGATTTCCGTGATTTTAGCTTGAATTCATGGGAAGCTTCTTTAGCTTCTTTCTCTTGTTAATTCTCTCTAGGGCATTCGAGCTTCAATGCACTCAAACAAGCTTCTTTTAGATTTCTTGGTTTTCTTCAATTTAGCTTTAATACGTTTAATCAAGCTATAGTATCTTTCTCTTGTTCGTTCTTCATTTACATCATTCTAACTTCAATGCACTCAAACAAGTTTCCTTTAGATTATTTTTCTTCTTCTTTCTTGATTTCCTTTATTCTAGCTTCAATAAATGTAAGCAAGCTTTAGTAGCTGCTTTCTCTTCATTTTTCTTGACCATTCTATCTATAATACAATCAATCAAGCTTTCTATACTTCTTTCATTCTTTCTCGATTTCCTTCCTTATTACTTCAATACATTTAAACAAGCTTCCTTTACTTTGTTCCTTTACTTCATTCTATCAATACACTCAAACTTCTTTTCTTCTTGATTCCTTTCATTCTAGCTTCATAACAAGTTTATTCGTCTTTTTCATTCTTAATTTACTTCATTCTAGCTTCAATACTGAAAAAGCTTCCTTTCTCTTGTTCATCATTCATTTAATTCATTCTAGCTTCAATACAGTACACTCAAACAAGCATCCTTTAGATTCATTCTCTTCTTTCTTAATTTCCGTCATCCTAGCTTCAATGTACTTAATGCTTCCTTTAGTGTGTTCATTTCCTTCATTCTAGCTTCCTTTAGGTCGTTCAATCTTCATTTCCGTAATTACATTTGAAGTTTTCTTTTAGCTTATTTCTCTTGTTCATTTACTTCATTCTATTTTTAATACACAAAAAAAGCTTCATTTAGTTTCTTTCTTGATTTCCTTCATTCTAGCTTCAATACGTTCAAACCAGCTTCCTTTAGTTTTGTTCATTTACTTCATTCTAGTTTCACTACATTCAAACAAGCTTCCTTTAGCTTCTTTCTCTTCTTTCCTGATTTCCTTCATTTTAGCTTGAATACGTTTTAACAAGCCTCCTCTAGATTTTTCTCTTGTTCATTCTTCATTTACATCATTCTAGCTTCAATGCACTCAAACAAGCTTCCGACATATTCCTTGATTTCATTTATTCTAGGTTCAATACACGTAAACAAGCATTACCTGCTCTCTTCTTGATTTTCATTCAAGCTTTAATACACTTCCTATACTTTCTCCTTTTATTTTTTTCCTTTTTTAGCTTTAATACGTTTAAACAAGCTTCCTCTAGATTCTTTCTCTTATTCATTCTTTATTTACATTATTCTAGCTTTAATGCACTCAAACACGCTTCCTTCTTTCTCTTGTTCTCTTGATTTCCTTCTCGCTTCAATACATTTAAAAAATCTTCCTTTAGTTTGTTCAATCTTCAGTTACTTCATTCCACTTTCACTACATTCAAAAAAGCTTCCTTTAGCTTCTTTCTCTTCTTTCTTGATTTCCGTCATTCTAGATTCAATACACGGAAAGAACCTTCTTTTGCTTCTTTCTCTTGTTCACTCTTCATTCAGGTCATTCTAGCTTCAATGAACTCAAACAAGCTTCCTTTAATTCCTTTTCTTCTTCTTTCTTGATTTACATTCTAGCTTCTACTCAAACAAGATTCCTTTACCTTGTTTATTCTTCTTTTACTTCATTGCAGCTTTACTACAAACAAGCTTACTTTAGCTTCTTTCTCTTATTCTTCCTCGATTTCCTTCATTATTGCTTCAATACAACCTTACTTTACTTTGTTCCTTTTCTTCATTCTATGTTCAATACACTCAAACTTCTTTTCTTCTTAATTCATTTCATTCTAGCTTCATAACAAGTTTATTCCTCTTTTTCATTCTTAATTTACTTCATTCTAGCTCAATACTCAAAAAGCTTCCTTTCTCTTGTTCATCCTTCATTTCTAGCTTCAATACAGTACACTCAAACAAGCATCCTTTAGATTCATTCTCTTCTTTCTTAATTTCCGTCATCCTATCTTCAAAGTACTTAATGCTTCCTTTAGTGTGTTCAATCTTCATTTCCTTCATTCTAGCATCGTTTAGGTCGTTTAATCTTCATTTCCTTCATTCTAGCTTCATTTCCTTCATTCTAGCTTCGTTTAGGTCATTTCCTTAATTCTAGATTGAAGGTTTCTTTTAGCTTATTTCTCTTGTTCATTTACTTCATTCTAGCTTTAATACACTCAAACAAGCTTCATTTAGTTTCTTTCACCTTTCTTGATTTCATTTATTCCAGCTTCAATACACGTAAGCAAGAATTAGCTGCTTTCTCTTCTTTTTTTCTTGATTGACTTCATTCTAGCTTTAATACACTCAAACATTCCTATACTTTCTCTTTTTATTTTGATTTCCCTTTTTTAGCTTTAATACGTTTAAACAAGCTTTCTCTAGCTTCTTTCTCTTATTCATTCTTCATTTACATTTTTCTGGCTTCAATGCTCTCAAACACGCTTCCTTTAGGTTATTTCTCTTGTTCTTTCTTGATTCCCTTCCTTCTCACTTCAATAAATTTAAAGGTTCCTTTAGTTTGTTCATTCTTCAGTTACTTCATTCCAGTTTCACTACATTCAGAAAAGCTTCCTTTAGCTTCTTTCTCTTCTTACTTGATTTCCGTCATTCTAGCTTCAATACACGGAAGGAATCTTCTTTAGCTTCTTTCTCTTGTTCATTCATTTAGGTCTTTCAAGCTTCAATGCACTCAAACAAGCTTCCTTTAGATGCTTTTTCTTCTTCTTTCTTGATTTCCATTATTCTAGCTTCAATACACGTAAGCAAGCTTCATTAGCTGCTTTCTCTTCT
This sequence comes from Pogona vitticeps, assembly GCF_051106095.1. Taxonomy (NCBI): domain Eukaryota; kingdom Metazoa; phylum Chordata; class Lepidosauria; order Squamata; family Agamidae; genus Pogona; species Pogona vitticeps. The sequence continues at coordinate 208,014 of NW_027589977.1, forward strand.
TTTTTTTTGATTGACTTCATTCTAGCTTTAATACACTCAAAGAAGCTTCCTATACTTCTTTCTCTCCTTATCTTGATTTCCTTCATTTTAGCTTTAATACGTTTAAACAAGCTTCCTCTGCCTTCTTTCTCTTGTTCATTCTTCATTTACATCATTCTAGCATCTATACTCAAACAAGCATCCTTTAATTTTGTTCCTGTAGTTCATTCTATCTTCAATACACTCAAACTTCTTTTATTCTTAATTCCTTTCATTCTAGCCTCATAACAAGCTTCCTTTAGCTTATTCCTCTTTTTCATTCTTAATTCATTCTAGCTTCAATACTCAAAAAGCTTCCTTTAGCTTTTCTCTTATTCATCCTTCACTCAATTAATTCATTCAATACACTCAAACAAGCATCGTTTAGATTCATTCACTTCTTTCTTATTTTCCCTCATCCTAGCTTCAATGTACTTAAACAAGCTTCCTTTAGTTTGTTCAATCTTCATTTCCTTCATTCTAGCTTCCTTTAGGTCGTTAAATCTTCATTTCCTTAATTCTAGATTGAAGGTTTCTTTTAGCTTATTTCTCTTGTTCATTTACTTCATTCTAGCTTCAATACGTTCAAACAAGCCTCCTTTAGTTCATTCAGTTACTTCATTCTAGATTCACTACATTCAAAAAAGCTTCCTTTAGCTTCTTTCTCTTCTTTCTTGATTTCCGTCATTCTAGCTTCAATACACGGAAGGAATCTTCTTTAGCTTCTTTCTCTTGTTCATTCTTCATTCAGGTCATTCTAACTTCAATGCACTCAAAGAAGCTTCCTTTAGATTCTTTCTCTCCTTATCTTGATTTCCTTCGTTTTAGCTTTAATACGTTTAAACAAGCTTCCTCTAGATTCATTCTGTTGTTCATTCCTCATTTACATCAGTCTAGCCAACAATGCACTCAAACAAGCTTCCTTTATATGCTTTTTCTTCTTCTTTCTTAATTTCTATTATTCTACCTTCAATACACGTAAGCAAGCTTTATTAGCTGCTTTCTCTTCTTTTTTTCTTCATTGACTTCATTCTGGCTTTAATACACTCAAAAAAGCTTCCTATACTTCTTTCTCTCCTTCTTATCTTGATTTCCTTCATTTTAGCTTTAATACGTTTCAACAAGCTTCCTCTAGCTTTTTTCTCCTTTTCGTTCTTTATTCTAGCTTCAGTGCACTCAAACACGCTTCCTTTAGCTTCTTCGACTTGTTCTTTCTTTATTTCCTTCCTTCTGACTTCAACACGTTTAAATGAGTTTCTTTTCGTTTCTTCATTCTTCAGTTACTTCATTCTATATTCAATAAACTCATATAAGCTTCCTTTCGGTCCTTTCTACGTTTCTTCCTTCGTTTGCAGCTTTCTGCACTGAATAGACTTCAACAAGCCTCCAATCGCTTCTTTCTGTCTTTCCTTCTTCATTTTCATCATTCTGGCTTCAATAGATTCCAAAAAGGTTCCTTTTGTTACATTCTCTCCAAACTGAAGAAGAAAGAAGGACAGAAAAAAGGAAAGAAAGGAAGGAGGGAAGAAAAAAATAGAAAGAAGGAAAGAAAGGAAGAAAGAAGTTAAGAAGGAAAAAGAAATGAAAGAAAAAAGAAAGAAAAAAGGAAGGAAGGAAGGAAATAAGGAAGAAATAGGGAAAGAAAAAAGGAAGGAAGGAAGAAAGGAAGAAAAAAGAAAGAAAGAAAGAAAAGATGGAAGGAAGGAAGGAAGGAAGGAAGGAAGGAAAGAAGGAAGGAAGGAAGGAAGGAAGGAAGGAAGGAAAGAAGGAAGGAGGGAAGGAAGGAAGGAAGGAAGGAAGGGAGGAAGGAAGGAAGAAGGAAATTAAGGAAGAAAGAAAAAAAGAAAGAAAGAAAAAAAGAAAGAAACAAAGAAACAAAGAAACAAAGAAAGAAATGATGGAAGGAAAGAAGGAAAGAAAGACAGAATGAAGGAAAGAAAAAAGAAAGAAGGAAAGAAAGAAAGAAAGAAAGAAAGAAGGAAGGAAAGAAAGAAAGAAGGAAGGAAAGAAAGAAAGAAGGAAAGAAAGAAGGAAAGAAAGAAAGAAAGAAGGAAAGAAGGAAAGAAGGAAAGAAGGAAAGAAAGAAAGAAAGAAGGAAAGAAGGAAAGAAAGAAGGAAAGAAAGGAAGAAAGAAAAAAGAAAGAAAGAAAAGGAAAGAAAGAAGGAAGGAAAGAAGGAAAGAAAGAAGGAAAGAAGGAAAGAAAGAAGGAAAGAAAGAAAGAAAGAAAGAAAGCAAGAAAGAAAGCAAGAAAGAAAGAAAGCAAGAAAGAAAGCAAGAAAGAAAGAAATAAGGGAAGAAAGGAAGAAAGAAAGAAAGAAAGAAAGAAGGAAAGAAAGAAAGAAAGAAAGAAGGAAAGAAAGAAAGAAAGAAAGAAAGAAAGAAAGAAAGAAAGAAAGAAAGAAAGAAAGATTGAAGAAAAGAAGGAAACAGAGAAAGTAGGAAGGAATGAAAGACAGAAAGAAAGAAAGAAGGAAAGAAAGACAAAAAGAAAGAAAGAATGAAAGAAAGAAAGAAAGAAGGAAGGAAAGAAGGAAAGAAGGAAAGAAAGAAAGAAAGAAGGAATGAAAGAAGGAAAGAAAGAAAGAAAGAAAGAAGGAAAGAAAAAAGGAAAGAAAGAAAGAAGGAAAGAAGGAAAGAAAAAAGGAAAGAAAGAAGAAAAGAAAGAAGGAAAGAATGAAGGAAAGAAAGAAAGAAAGAAAATAAAGAAAGAAAGAAAGAAAGAAAGAAGGAAGGAAAGAAAGAAGGAAAGAAGGAAAGAAAGAAAGAAAGAAGGAAAGATGCAACGAAAGAAAGAGAGAAAGAAACAAGGAAAGAAATAAAGAAGGCAAGAAAGAAGGCAAGAAAGAAAGAAAGAAAGAAAGAAAGAAGGAAAGAAGGAAAGAAAGAAAGAAGGAAAGAAGGAAAGAAAAAAGGAAAGAAAGAAAGAAGGAAAGGAGGAAAGAAAGAAAGAAGGAAAGAAGGAAAGAAAGAAAGAAAGAAAGAAGGAAAGAAGGAAAGAAAAAAGGAAAGAAAGAAAGAAGGAAAGGAGGAAAGAAAGAAAGAAGGAAAGAAGGAAAGAAAGAAAGAAAGAAAGAAAGATAGAAGGAAGGAAGGAAGGAAAGAAGGAAAGAAAGAAAGAAAGAAAGAAAGAAGGAAAGAAAGAAAGGAAGAAAGAAAGAAGGAAAGAAAGAAAGAAAGAGGGAGAGAAAGAAATAAAGAAGGAATGAAAGAAAAAAAGAAGGAAAGAAAGAATGAAGGAAAGAAAGAAAGAAAGAAAGAAGGAAAAAAAGAAAGAAAGAAAGAAGGAAAAAAGAAAGAAAGAAAGAAGGAAGGAAAGAAAGAAAGAAGGAAGGAAAGAAAGAAAGAAGGAAAGAAAGAAGGAAAGAAAGAAAGAAAGAAGGAAAGAAGGAAAGAAGGAAAGAAGGAAAGAAAGAAAGAAAGAAGGAAAGAAGGAAAGAAGGAAAGAAATAAAGAGAGAAAGACAGAAGGAAAGAAGGAAAGAAGGAAAGAAGGAAAGAAGGAAAGTAGGAAAGAAGGAAAGAAAGAAAGAGGGAAAGAAAGAAAGAAGGAAAGAAAGAAGGAAAGAAAGGAAGAAAGAAAAAAGAAAGAAAGAAAAGGAAAGAAAGAAGGAAGGAAAGAAGAAAAGAAAGAAGGAAAGAAGGAAAGAAAGAAGGAAAGAAAGAAAGAAAGAAAGAAAGCAAGAAAGAAAGCAAGAAAGAAAGAAAGAAAGCAAGAAAGAAAGCAAGAAAGAAAGAAATAAGGGAAGAAAGGAAGAAAGAAAGAAAGAAAGAAGGAAAGAAAGAAAGAAAGAAAGAAAGAAGGAAAGAAAGAAAGAAAGAAAGAAAGAAAGAAAGAAAGAAAGAAAGATTGAAGAAAAGAAGGAAACAGAGAAAGTAGGAAGGAATGAAAGACAGAAAGAAAGAAAGAAGGAAAGAAAGACAAAGAGAAAGAAAGAATGAAAGAAAGAAAGAAAGAAGGAAGGAAAGAAGGAAAGAAGGAAAGAAAGAAAGAAAGAAGGAATGAAAGAAGGAAAGAAAGAAAGAAAGAAAGAAGGAAAGAAAAAAGGAAAGAAAGAAAGAAGGAAAGAAGGAAAGAAAAAAGGAAAGAAAGAAGAAAAGAAAGAAGGAAAGAATGAAGGAAAGAAAGAAAGAAAGAAAATAAAGAAAGAAAGAAAGAAAGAAAGAAGGAAGGAAAGAAAGAAGGAAAGAAGGAAAGAAAGAAAGAAAGAAGGAAAGATGCAACGAAAGAAAGAGAGAAAGAAACAAGGAAAGAAATAAAGAAGGCAAGAAAGAAAGAAAGAAAGAAAGAAATAAGGAAAGAAGGAAAGAAAGAAAGAAGGAAAGAAGGAAAGAAAGAAAGAAGGAAAGAAGGAAAGAAAAAAGGAAAGAAAGAAAGAAGGAAAGGAGGAAAGAAAGAAAGAAGGAAAGAAGGAAAGAAAGAAAGAAAGAAAGAAGGAAAGAAGGAAAGAAGGAAAGAAATAAAGAGAGAAAGACAGAAGGAAAGAAGGAAAGAAGGAAAGAAGGAAAGAAGGAAAGTAGGAAAGAAGGAAAGAAAGAAAGAGGGAAAGAAAGAAAGAAGGAAAGAAAGAAGGAAAGAAAGGAAGAAAGAAAAAAGAAAGAAAGAAAAGGAAAGAAAGAAGGAAGGAAAGAAGAAAAGAAAGAAGGAAAGAAGGAAAGAAAGAAGGAAAGAAAGAAAGAAAGAAAGAAAGCAAGAAAGAAAGCAAGAAAGAAAGAAAGAAAGCAAGAAAGAAAGCAAGAAAGAAAGAAATAAGGGAAGAAAGAAAGAAAGAAAGAAAGAAGGAAAGAAAGAAAGAAAGAAAGAAGGAAAGAAAGAAAGAAAGAAAGAAAGAAAGAAAGAAAGAAAGAAGGAAAGAAAGAACGAAGGAATGAACGAATGAAGGAAAGAAAGAAAGAAAGAAAGAAAGAAAGAAGGAAAGATGAAAGAAGGAAAGAAAGAAAGAAAGAAAGAAGGAAAGAAGGAAAGAAAGAAGGAAAGAAAGAAAGAAGGAAAGAAAGAAAGAAAGAAGGAAAGAAAGAAAGAAGGAAAGAAAGAAAGAAAGAAAGAAGGAAAGAAAGAAGGAAGGAAGGAAAGAACGAAGGAAGGAAAGAAAAAAGAAAGGAGAGAAAGAAGGAGAGAAAGAAAGAAAGAAGGAAGGAAAGAAAGAAGGAGAGAAAGAAAGAAAGAAAGAAGGAAAGAAAGAATGAATGAAGGAAAGAAAGACAGAAGGAAGGAAAGAAAGAAATAAAGAAAGAAAGAAGGAAAGAAAGAAGGAAGGAAAGAACTAATGCAGGAAAGAAAGAAAGAAAGATGGAAGGAAAGAAAGAAGGAAAGCAGGAAGGAAAGAAAGAAAGAAAGAAGGAAAGAAAGAAAGAAACAAAGAAAGAAAGAAAGAAAGAAGGAAGGAAGGAAGGAAAGAAAGAAGGAGAGAAAGAAAGAAAGAAGGAAGGAAAGAAAGAAGGAAAGAAAGAATGAAGGAAGATAAGAAAGAAAGATGGAAAAAAGAAAGAAAGAAAGAAAGAAGGAAAGAAAGAAAGAAAGAAAGAAGGAGAGAAAGAAAGAAGGAAGGAAGGAAAGAAAGAAGGAAGGAAAGAAAGAAGGAAAGAAAGAAAGAATGAAAGAAAGAAAGAAAGAAGGAAAAAAACAAAGAAAGAAAGAAGGAAAGGAATAAAGAAAGAAGGAAAGAAAGGAAGAAAGAAAGAAGGAAAGAAAGAATGAAGGAAAGAAAGAACGAAGGAAGGAAAGAAAAAAGAAAGAAAGAAGGAAAGAAAGAAAGAAAGAAAGAAGGAAGGAAAGAAGGAAAGAAGGAAAGAAAGAAACAAAGAAGGAAGGAAAGAAGGAAAGAAAGAAAGAAGGAAAGAAGGAAAGAAAAAAGGAAAGAAAGAAAGAAGGAAAGAAGGAAAGAAAAAAGGAAAGAAAGAAAAAAGAAAGAAGGAAAGAATGAAGGAAAGAAAGAAAGGAAAGAAAGAAAGAAGGAAGGAAAGAAAGAAGGAAAGAAGGAAAGAAGAAAAGAAAGAAGGAAAGATGCAACGAAAGAAAGAGAGAAAGAAACAAGGAAAGAAATAAAGAAGGAAAGAAAGAAGGAAAGAAAGAAAGAAAGAAAGAAAGAAAGAAAGAAAGAAAGAAGGAAAGAAGGAAAGAAAGAAGGAAAGAAGGAAAGAAAAAAAGAAGGAAAGAAGGAAACAAAGAAAGAAAGAAAGATAGAAGGAAGGAAGGAAGGAAAGAAGGAAAGAAAGAAAGAAAGAAAGAAAGAAGGAAAGAAAGAAAGGAAGAAAGAAAGAAGGAAAGAAAGAAAGAAAGAGGGAGAGAAAGAAATAAAGAAGGAAGGAAAGAAAGAAGGAATGAAAGAAAAAAAGAAATAAAGAAAGAATGAAGGAAAGAAAGAAAGAAAGAAAGAAAGAAGGAAAAAAAGAAAGAAAGAAAGAAGGAAAAAAGAAAGAAAGGAAGAAAGAAGGAAAGAAAGAAAGAAAGAGGGAGAGAAAGAAATAAAGAAGGAAGGAAAGAAAGAAGGAATGAAAGAAAAAAAGAAGGAAAGAAAGATGAAGGAAAGAAAGAAAGAAAGAAAGAAGGAAAAAAAGAAAGAAAGAAGAAGAAAGAAAGAAAGAAGAAAGAAAGAAGAAAGAAGGAAAGAAAGAAGGAAAGAAGAGAAAGAAAGAAAGAAGAAGGAAAGAAAGAAAGAAAGGGAGAGAAAGAAATAAAGAAGGAAGGAAAGAAAGAAGGAATGAAAGAAAAAAAGAAGGAAAGAAAGAATGAAGGAAAGAAAGAAGAAAGAAGGAAAAAAGAAAGCAAGAAAGAAGGAAAAAAGAAAGAAAGAAAGAAAGAAGGAAAGAAAGAACGAAGGAATGAACGAATGAAGGAAAGAAAGAAAGAAAGAAAGAAAGAAAGAAAGAAAGAAAGAAAGAAAGAAAGAAAGAAAGAAGGAAAGATGGAAAGAAGGAAAAAGGAAGCAAGAAGGAAAGAACGAAAGAAAGAAAGAAGGAAAGAAGGAAAGAAAGAAAGAAAGAAAGAAGGAAAGAAGGAAAGAAAGAAGGAAACAAAGAAAGAAGGAAAGAAAGAAAGAAAGAATGAAGGAAAGAAAGAAAGAAGGAAAGAAAGAAAGAAAGAAAGAAGGAAAGACAGAAGGAAGGAAGGAAAGAACGAAGGAAGGAAAGAAAAAAGAAAGGAGAGAAAGAAAGAAAGAAGGAAGGAAAGAAAGAAGGAGAGAAAGAAAGAAAGAAAGAAGGAAAGAAAGAATGAATGAAGGAAAGAAAGACAGAAGGAAGGAAAGAAAGAAATAAAGAAAGAAAGAAGGAAAGAAAGAAGGAAGGAAAGAACAAATGCAGGAAAGAAAGAAAGAAAGATGGAAGGAAAGAAAGAAGGAAAGCAAGAAGGAAAGAAAGAAAGAAAGAAGGAAGGAAAGAAAGAAAGAAGGAAAGAAAGAAACAAAGAAACAAAGAAAGAAAGAAAGAAGAAGGAAGGAAGGAAGGAAAGAAAGAAGGAGAGAAAGATAGAAAGAAGGAAGGAAAGAAAGAAGGAAAGAAAGAATGAAGGAAGGAAGATAAGAAAGAAAGATGAAAAAAAGAAAGAAAGAAAGAAAGAAGGAAAGAAAGAAAGAAAGAAGGAGAGAAAGAAAGAAGGAAGGAAGGAAAGAATGAAGGAAGGAAAGAAAGAAGGAAAGAAAGAAAGAATGAAAGAAAGAAAGAAAGAAAGAAAGAAAGAAGGAAAAATACAAAGAAAGAAAGAAGGAAAGAAAGGAAGAAAGAAAGAAAGAAGGAAAGAAAGGAAGAAAGAAAGAAGGAAAGAAAGAATGAAGGAAAGAAAGAACGAAGGAAGGGAAAGAAAAAGAAAGAAAGAAGGAAAGAAAGAAGGAAAGCAAGAAAGAAAGAAAGAAGGAGAGAAAGAAAGAAATAAGGAAGGAAAGAAAGAAGGAAGGAAAGAAAGAAAGAAAGAAAGAAGGAAAGAAAGAAAGAATGAAGGAAAGAAAGAAAGAAAGAAGGAAAGAAAGAAAGAAAGAAAGAAGGAAAGAAAGAAGGAAGGAAAGAACGAAGGAAGGAAAGAAAAAAGGAAAGAGAGAAAGAAAGAAAGAAGGAAGGAAAGAAAGGAGAGAAAGAAAGAAAGAAAGAAAGAAGGAAAGAAAGAAGTAGAAGAAGTAAGAAAGAAAGAAAGAAAGAAAGTAAGAAGGAAAGAAAGAAAGAAAAGAAGAAAGAAGAAGGAAGGAAAGAAAGATAGAAGAAGAAAGAAAGAAAGGAAGAAAGAAAGAGAGAAGAAAGAAAGAAAGAAGGAAGAAAGAAGGGAAAGAAGAAAGAGAAGAAGAATGGAAGGAAGAA
>NW_027589979.1:0-10000 GCF_051106095.1 Pogona vitticeps
TTTCTTTCTCTCCTTAATTCTTTCTTTCTTTCTTTCCATCCTTTCTTCCTTCCTTCCTTCCTTCTTTCTTTCTTTCCTTCTTTCTTTCCTTCCTTCCTTCTTTCTTTCTTAATTTCTTTCTTTCTTTCGTTCTCCCCTTCCTTCTTTCTTTCTTTCCTTCTTTCTTTCTTTCTTTACTTCTTTATTTCCTTCATTTTTTCTTTCTTTCCTTCTTTTTTTATTTCCTTCTTTCCTACTTTCTTAATTAATTTCTATCCTTCTTTCTTTCTTAATTTCTTTCTTTCTTTCTTCCTTTAATACTTTCTTCGATCCCTCCTTGCTTCCTTCCATCATTTTTCTTTCTTTAATTCTTTCTTTCGTTCTTTCCTTCCTTCTGTCTTTCTTTCTTTCTTTCTTTCTTTCTTTCTTTTTCTTTCTTTCCTACCTTCCTTCCTTCCTTCCTACTTCCTTTCTTTCTTTCTCTCTTTCCTTCTTTCTTTCCTTCTTTCTTAATTTCTTTCTTTCTTTCTTTCTTTCTATCCTTCCTTCCTTCTTTCTTTCTTTCTTTCTTTCCTTCCTTCCTTCCTTCCTTCCGCCCTTACTTCCTTCTTTCTTTCTTTCTCTCTTTCCTTCTTTCTTTCTTTCTTTCTTTCCTTCTTTTCTTCTTTCTTTCTTTCCTTCTTTCTTTCCTTCCTTATTTTTTCTTTCTTTCTTTCTTTTTTCTTTCTTTCTTTCTTTCTTTCTTTCTTTCTTTCTTTCTTTCTTTCTTTCCTTCTTTCCTTCTTTCTTTCTTTATTTCTTCCTTAATTTCTTTCCATCCATTCTTCTTTTCTTCCTTTCTTCTTTCTTTCTTTCTTTCTTTCCTTCCTTCTTTCTTTCTTTCATCCTTTCTATCATTCTATCTTTCTTTCTTTCCTTTTTCTTTGATCCCTCCTTCCTTCCTTCCCTGATTTCATTCTTTCTTTCTTTCATTCATTCATTCTTTTTTCTTTCTTTCTTTCTTTCTTTCTTTCTTTCTTTCTTTCCTTCCTTCCTTCTTTCTTTCTTCCTTTCTTTATTCTTCATTCCCTCCTTCCTTCCTTAGATCATTTCTTTCTTTCTTTCCTTCTTTCCTCCCTTCCTTCTTTCCTTCCTTCCTTCTTTCTTTCTTTCTTTCTTTCTTTCCTTTTTCTTTCTTTCTTTCTTTCTTTTTCTTTCTCTCCTTAATTCTTTCTTTCTTTCTTTCTTTCCATCCTTCCTTCCTTCCTTCCTTCCTTCCTTCTTTCTTTCTTTCTTTCCTTCTTTCTTTCCTTCCTTCCTTCTTTCTTTCTTAATTTCTTTCTTTCTTTCGTTCTCCCTTCCTTCTTTCTTTCTTTCCTTCTATCTTTCTTTCTTTACTTCTTTCTTGCCCTCATTTTTTCTTTCTTTCCTTCTTTCTTTCTTTCCTTCTTTCCTTCTTTCTTAATTAATTTCTTTCCTTCTTTCTTTCTTAATTTCTTTCTTTCTTCCTTCCTTTAATACTTTCTTCGATCCCTCCTTGATTCCTTCCATCATTTTTCTTTCTTTAATTCTTTCTTTCGTTCTTTCCTTCCTTCTTTCTTTCTTTCTTTCTTTCTTTCTTTCTCTCTTTCCTTCTTTCTTTCCTTCTTTCTTAATTTCTTTCTTTCTTTCTTTCTTTCTATCCTTCCTTCCTTCTTTCTTTATTTCTTTCTTTCTTTCCTTCCTTCCTTCCTTCCTTTCTTCCTTCCGCCCTTACTTCCTTCTTTCTTTCTTTCTCTCTTTCCTTCTTTCTTTCTTTCTTTCTTTCTTTCTTTTTTCTTCGATCCCTCCTTCGTTCCTTCCCTCATTTGATTCTTTCTTTCCTTCTTTCTTTCTTTCTTTCTTTCTTTCTTTCTTTCTTTCCTCGATCCTCCTTCCTTCCTTCCATCATTTCTTTCTTTATTTTTCTTAATTTCCTTCCTTCTTTCTTTCTTTCTTTCTTTCTTTCTTTTTTTGATCCCTACTTCCCTCCATCGTATCTTTCTTTCTTTCTTTCTCTCCTTCCTTCTTTCTTCCTTTCCATCTTCCTTTCTTTCTATCCCTCTTTCTTTCCTTCATTTTTTCTTTCTTTCTTTCCTTCTTTCTTTCCTTCCTTATTTTTTCTTTCTTTCTTTCTTTCTTTCTTTCTTTCTTTCTTTCTTTCTTTCTTTCTTTCTTTCTTTCTTTCTTTCTTTCTTTCTTTCTTTCTTTCTTTCTTTCTTCGATCCCTCCTTCCTTCCTTCCATCATTTCTTTCATTCATTCATTCTTTCTTTCTTTCTTTCTTCCTTCCTTCCCTCTTTCTTTCTTTCTTTTTTTCTTTATTTTTCTTTCTTTCCTTCCTTCTTTCTTCCTTTCTTTCCATCGTTCCTTCTTTCTTTCTTTCTCTCTTTCTTTCCTTCTTTCTTTCCTTCTTTCTTTCTTTCCTTCTTTATTACTTTCTTTCTTTCTTTCTTTCTTTCTTTCCTTCCTTCTGTCTTTCTTTCTTTCTTTCTATTTCTTTCTTTCCTTCCTTCCTTCCTTCCTTCCTTCCTTCGTTCCTTCCTTCTTTCTTTCTTTCTTTCTTTCTTTCTTTCCTTCCTTCTTCCTTCCTTCCTCCCTCCCTTCCTTCTTTCTTTCTTTCTCTCTTTCATTCTTTCTTTCTTTCTTTCTTCGATCCCTCCTTCGTTCCATCCCTCATTTCATTCTTTCTTTCCTTCTTTCTTTCTTCCTTTCTTTTTTTCTTTCTTACCTTCCTTCCCTCCTTCTTTCTTTCTTTCTTTTCTTTCTTTTCTTTCTTTCTTTCTTTCTTTCTTTCTTTCTTTCTTTCTTTCTTTCTTTCTTTCTTTCTTTCTTTCTTTCTTTCTTTCTTTCCTCGATCCCTCCTTCCTTACTTCCATCATTTCTTTCTTTCTTTTTCTTTCTTTCTTTCCTTCTTTCCTTCTTTCCTTCTTTCTTTCTTTCTTCCTTTCTTTTTTCTTTCTTTGATCCCTCCTTCCCTCCATCGTATCTTTCTCACTTTCTTTCTCTCCTTCCTTCTTTCCTTCTATCCTTCTTTCCTTCCTTCTTTCTTTCTTTCTTTCTTTCTTTCTTACTTTCTTTCTTTCTTTCTTTCTATCCTTCTTTCTTTCCTTCTTTTCTTCTTTCTTTCTTTCCTTATTTCTTTCCTTCTTTCTTTCTTTCTTTCTTTCTTTCTTCATTAATTTCTTTCCATCCATTCTTCTTTTCTTCCTTTCTTCTTTCTTTCTTTCTTTCCTTCCTTCCTAATTTCTTTCCTTCATCCTTTCTATCATTCTATCTTTCTTTCTTTCTTTTTTTCTTCCATCCCTCCTTCCTTCCTTCTCTCTTTTCATTCTTTCTTTCTTTCTTTCATTTTTTCTTTTTCCTTTCTTTCTTTCTTTCTTTTCTTTCTTTCTTTCTTTCTTTCTTTCTTTCTTTCCTTCCTTCCTTCCTTCCTTCCTTCCTTCTTTTTTTCTTTCTTACCTTCCTTCCTTCCCTCCTTCATTCTTTCTTTCTTTCTATCCTCGATCCCTCCTTCCTTCCTTCCATCATTTCTTTCTTTCTTTTTCTTTCTTTCTTTCCCTATATCTTATTTTCTTTCTTTCTTTCTTTCTTTCTTTCTGAAATTCTTTCTTTCTTAGTTTTTCTTTCTTTCTTTCCTTCCTTCTTTCTTTCTTCCTTTCTTTTTCTTCATTCCCTCCTTCCTTCCTTAGATCATTTCTTTCTTTCCTCCGTTACTTCTTTCCTTCTTTCCTTCCTTCCTTCTTTCTTTCTTTGTTTCTTTCTTTCCTTTTTCTTTCTTTCTTTCTTTTTCTTTCTCTCCTTAATTCTTTCTTTCTTTCTTTCCATCCTTCCTTCCTTCCTTCTTTCTTTCTTTCTTTCCTTCTTTCTTTCCTTCCTTCCTTCCTTCTTTCTTTCTTAATTTCTTTCTTTCTTTCGTTCTCCCCTTCCCTCTTTCTTTCTTTCCTTCTTTCTTTCCTTCTTTACTTCTTTATTTCCTTCATTTTTTTCTTTCTTTCCTTCTTTCTTTATTTCCTTCTTTCTTTCTTTCTTTCTCTCCTTCCTTCCTTCTTTCTTTCTTTCTTTCTTTCCTTCCTTCCTTCCTTCCTTCCGCCCTTACTTCCTTCTTTCTTTCTTTCTCTCTTTCCTTCTTTCTTTCTTTCTTTCTTTTTTCTTCGATCCCTCCTTCGTTCCTTCCCTCATTTCATTCTTTCTTTCTTTCTTTCTTTCTTTCTTTCTTTCTTCTTTCTTTCTTCTTCTTTCTTTCTTTCTTTCTTTCCTCGATCCCTCCTTCCTTCCTTCCATCATTTCTTTCTTTATTTTTCTTTCTTTCCTTCCTTCTTTCTTTCTTTCTTTCTTTCTATCTTTCTTTTTTTGATCCCTACTTCCCTCCATCGTTTCTTTCTTTCTTTCTTTCTCTCCTTCCTTCTTTCTTCCTTTCCATCTTCCTTTCTTTCTATCCCTCTTTCTTTCCTTCATTTTTCTTTCTTTCTTTCCTTCTTTCTTTCCTTCCTTATTTTTTCTTTCTTTCTTTCTTTCTTTCTTTCTTTCTTTCTTTCTTTCTTTCTTTCTTTCTTTCTTCGATCCCTCCTTCCTTCCTTCCATCATTTCTTTCTTTCTTTCTTTCTTTCTTCCTTCCTTCCCTCTTTCTTTCTTTATTTTTTTCTTTATTTTTCTTTCTTTCCTTCCTTCTTTCTTCCTTTCTTTCCATCGTTCCTTCTTTCTTTCTTTCTCTCTTTCTTTCCTTCTTTCTTTCCTTCTTTCTTTCTTTCCTTCTTTATTACTTTCTTTCTTTCTTTTTTTCGTTCTTTCCGTCCTTCTGTCTTTCTTTCTTTCTTTCTATTTCTTTCTTTCCTTCCTTCCTTCCTTCCTTCCTTCGTTCCTTCCTTCTTTCTTTCTTTCTTTCTTTCTTTCCTTTCTTCCTTCCTTCCTTCCTCCCTCCCTTCCTTCTTTCTTTCTTTCTCTCTTTCATTCTTTCTTTCTTTCTTTCTTCGATCCCTCCTTCGTTCCTTCCCTCATTTCATTCTTTCTTTCCTTCTTTCTTTCTTCCTTTCTTTTTTTCTTTCTTACCTTATTTCCCTCCTTCTTTCTTTCTTTCTTTCTTTCTTTCTTTCTTTCTTTCTTTCTTTCTTTCTTTCTTTCTTTCTTTCTTTCTTTCTTCTTCCTCGATCCCTCCTTCCTTCCTTCCTTCCATGATTTCTTTCTTTCTTTTTCTTTCTTTCTTTCCTTCTTTCCTTCTTTCCTTCTTTCTTTCTTTCTTTCCTTCTTTCTTTCTTTCTTTCTTTCTTTCTTCATTAATTTCTTTCCATCCATTCTTCTTTTCTTCCTTTCTTCTTTCTTTCTTTCTTTCCTGCCTTCCTAATTTCTTTCCTTCATCCTTTCTATCATTCTATCTTTCTTTCTTTCATTTTTTCTTTTTCCTTTCTTTCTTTCTTTCTTTCCTTCTTTCCTTCTTTCTTTCTTTCTTTCTTTCTTTCTTTCCTTCTTTTCTTCTTTCTTTCTTTCCTTCTTTCTTTCCTTCCTTATTTTTTCTTTCTTTCTTTCCTTCTTTCTTTCTTTCTTTCTTTCTTTCTTTCCTTCTTTCCTTCTTTCCTTCTTTCTTTCTTTCTTTCTTTCTTCCTTAATTTCTTTCCATCCATTCTTCTTTTCTTCCTTTCTTCTTTCTTTCTTTCTTTCTTTCCTTCCTTCTCTTTCTTTCTTCTTCTTCTCTTTCTATCTTTCTATCATTCTATCTTCTTTCTTTCTTTTTCTTTTATCCCTCCTTCCTTCCTTCCCTGATTTCATTCTTTCTTTCTTTCTTTCATTCTTTCTTTTTTCTTTCTTTCTTTCTTTCTTTCTTTCTTTCTTTCTTTCTTTCTTTCTTTCTTTCTTTCTTACTTTCCTTCCTTCCTTCCTTCCTTCCTTCCTTCTTTTTTTCTTTCTTACCTTCCTTCTTTCCCTCCTTCATTCTTCTTTCTATCCTCGATCCCTCCTTCCTTCCTTCCATTATTTCTTTCTTTCTTTTTCTTTCTTTCTTTCCTTCTTTCTTACTTTCTTTCTTTCTTTCTTTCTTTCTTTCTTTCTTTGTTTCTGAAATTCTTTCTTTCTTACTTTCTTTCTTTCTTTCTTTCCTTCCTTCCTTCTTTCTTTCTTCCTTTCTTTTTTCTTCATTCCCTCCTTCCTTCCTTAGATCATTTCTTTCTTTCTTTCTTTCTTTCCTCCCTTCCTTCTTTCCTTCCTTCCTTCTTTCTTTCTTTCTTTCTTTCTTTCTTTCTTTGTTTCTTTCTTTCCTTTTTCTTTCTTTCTTTCTTTCTTTTTCTTTCTCTCCTTAATTCTTTCTTTCTTTCTTTCTTTCCATCCTTCCTTCCTTCCTTCCTTCTTTCTTTCTTTCTTTCCTTCTTTCTTTCCTTCCTTCCTTCTTTCTTAATTTCTTTCTTTCTTTCGTTCTCCCCTTCCTTCTTTCTTTCTTTCCTTCCTTCTTTGCTTTCTTTACTTCTTTCTTTCCTTCATTTTTTCTTTCTTTCCTTCTTTCTTTCTTTCCTTCTTTCCTTCTTTCTTAATTAATTTCTTTCCTTCTTTCTTTCTTAATTTCTTTCTTTCTTCCTTCCTTTAATACTTTCTTCGATCCCTCCTTGCTTCCTTCCATCATTTTTCTTTCTTTAATTCTTTCTTTCGTTCTTTCCTTCCTTCTGTCTTTCTTTCTTTATTTCTTTCTTTTTCTTTCTTTCCTACCTTCCTTCCTTCCTTCCTTCCTTCCTTCTTTCTTTCTTTCTTTCTTTCTCTCTTTCCTTCTTTCTTTCCTTCTTTCTTAATTTCTTTCTTTCTTTCTTTCTTTCTATCCTTCCTTCCTTCTTTCTTTCTTTCTTTCTTTCCTTCCTTCCTTCCTTCCTTCCTTCCGCCCTTACTTCCTTCTTTCTTTCTTTCTCTCTTTCCTTCTTTCTTTCTTTCTTTCTTTTTTCTTCGATCCCTCCTTCGTACCTTCCCTCATTTCATTTTTTCTTTCCTTCTTTCTTTCTGTCATCCTTTCTTTTTTTCTTTTTTACATTCCTTCCCTCCTTCTTTCTTTCTTTCTTTCTTTCTTTCCTCGATCCCTCCTTCCTTCCATCCATCATTTCTTTCTTTCTTTTTCTTTCATTCTTTCCTTCTTTCTTTCTTTCTTTCTTTCATTCTTTCTTTGATCCCTCCTTCTCTCCATCGTATCTTTCTTACTTTCTTTCTCTCCTTCTTTCCTTCTTTCTTTCTTTTCTTCTTTCTTTCTTTCTTTCTTTCTTTTCTTTCTTTCTTTCTTTCTTTCTTTCTTTCTTTCTTTCTTTCTTTCCTTCTTTCCTTCTTTCTTTCTTTCTTTCTTCCTTAATTTCTTTCCATCCATTCTTCTTTTCTTCCTTTCTTCTTTCTTTCTTTCTTTCTTTCCTTCCTTCTTTCTTTCTTTCATCCTTTCTATCATTCTATCTCTCTTTCTTTCTTTTTTTCTTTGATCCCTCCTTCCTTCCTTCCCTGATTTCATTCTTTCTTTCTTTCTTTCATTCTTTCTTTTTTTCTTTCTTTCTTTCTTTCTTTTCTTTCTTTCTTTCTTTCTTTCTTTCTTTCTTTCTTTCTTTCTTTCTTTCCTTCCTTCCTTCCTTCCTTCCTTCCTTCTTTTTTCTTTCTTACCGTCCTTCCTTCCCTTCTTCATTCTTTCTTTCTTTCTATCCTCGATCCCTCCTTCCTTCCTTCCATTATTTCTTTCTTTCTTTTTCTTTCTTTCCTTCTTTCTTACTTTCTTTCTTTCTTTCTTTCTTTCTTTCTGAAATTCTTTCTTTCTTACTTTCTTTCTTTCTTTCTTTCTTTCCTTCCTTCCTTCTTTCTTTCTTCCTTTCTTTTTTCTTCATTCCCTCCTTCCTTCCTTAGATCATTTCTTTCTTTCTTTCTTTTTTCCTCCCTTCCTTCTTTCCTTCCTTCCTTCTTTCTTTCTTTCTTTCTTTCTTTGTTTCTTTCTTTCCTTTTTCTTTCTTTCTTTCTTTTTCTTTCTCTCCTTAATTCTTTCTTTCTTTCTTTCCATCCTTCCTTCCTTCCTTCCTTCCTTCCTTCCTTCTTTCCTTCTTTCTTTCCTTCCTTCCTTCTTTCTTTCTTAATTTCTTTCTTTCTTTCGTTCTCCCCTTCCTTCTTTCTTTCTTTCCTTCTTTCTTTCTTTCTTTACTTCTTTATTTCCTTCATTTTTTCTTTCTTTCCTTCTTTTTTTTATTTCCTTCTTTCCTTCTTTCTTAATTAATTTCTATCCTTCTTTCTTTCTTAATTTCTTTCTTTCTTTCTTCCTTTAATACTTTCTTCGATCCCTCCTTGCTTCCTTCCATCATTTTTCTTTCTTTAATTCTTTCTTTCGTTCTTTCCTTCCTTCTGTCTTTCTTTCTTTCTTTCTTTCTTTCTTTTTCTTTCTTTCCTACCTTCCTTCCTTCCTTCCTTCTTCCTTTCTTTCTTTCTCTTTCCTTCTTTCTTTCCTTCTTTCTTAATTTCTTTCTTTGTTTCTTTCTATCCTTCCTTCCTTCTTTCTTTCTTTCTTTCTTTCCTTCCTTCCTTCCTTCCTTCCTTCCGCCCTTACTTCCTTCTTTCTTTCTTTCTCTCTTTCCTTCTTTCTTTCTTTCTTTCTTTCCTTCTTTCCTTCTTTCTTACTTTCCTTCTTTCTTTCCTTCCTTTTTTTTTCTTTCTTTCTTTTTTTTCTTTCTTTCTTTCTTTCTTTCTTTCTTTCTTTCTTTCTTTCTTTCTTTCTTTCTTCCTTCTTTCCTTCTTTCTTTCTTTCTTTCTTCCTTAATTTCTTTCCATCCATTCTTCTTTTCTTCCTTTCTTCTTTCTTTCTTTCTTTCTTTCCTTCCTTCTTTCTTTCTTTCATCCTTTCTATCATTCTATCTTTCTTTCTTTCTTTTTTCTTTGATCCCTCCTTCCTTCCTTCCCTGATTTCATTCCTTCTTTCTTTCATTCATTCATTCTTTTTTCTTTCTTTCTTTCTTTCTTTCTTTCTTTCTTTCTTTCTTTCTTTCTTTCTTTCTTTCTTTCCTTCCTTCCTTCTTTCTTTCTTCCTTTCTTTATTCTTCATTCCCTCCTTCCTTCCTTAGATCATTTCTTTCTTTCTTTCTTTCTTTCCTCCCTTCCTTCTTTCCTTCCTTCCTTCTTTCTTTCTTTCTTTCTTTCTTTCTTTCTTTCCTTTTTCTTTCTTTCTTTCTTTCTTTTTCTTTCTCTCCTTAATTCTTTCTTTCTTTCTTTCTTTCCATCCTTCCTTCCTTCCTTCCTTCCTTCCTTCTTTCTTTCTTTCTTTCCTTCTTTCTTTCCTTCCTTCCTTCTTTCTTTCTTAATTTCTTTCTTTCTTTCGTTCTCCCTTCCTTCTTTCTTTCTTTCCTTCTATCTTTCTTTCTTTACTTCTTTCTTTCCTTCATTTTTTCTTTCTTTCCTTCTTTCTTTATTTCCTTCTTTCCTTCTTTCTTAATTAATTTCTTTTCTTCTTTCTTTCTTAATTTCTTTCTTTCTTTCTTCCTTTAATACTTTCTTCGATCCCTCCTTGATTCCTTCCATCATTTTTCTTTCTTTAATTCTTTCTTTCGTTCTTTCCTTCCTTCTTTCTTTCTTTCTTTCTTTCTTTCTCTCTTTCCTTCTTTCTTTCCTTCTTTCTTAATTTCTTTCTTTCTTTCTTTCTTTCTATCCTTCCTTCCTTCTTTCTTTCTTTCTTTCTTTCTTTCCTTCCTTCCTTCCTTCCTTTCTTCCTTCCGCCCTTACTTCCTTCTTTCTTTCTTTCTCTCTTTCCTTCTTCTTTCTTTCTTTCTTTCTTTCTTTCTTTCTTTTTTCTTCGATCCCTCCTTCGTTCCTTCCCTCATTTCATTCTTTCTTTCCTTCTTTCTTTCTTTCTTTCTTTCTTTCCTCGATCCCTCCTTCCTTCCTTCCATCATTTCTTTCTTTATTTTCTTTCTTTCCTTCCTTCTTTCTTTCTTTCTTTCTTTCTTTTTTTGATCCCTACTTCCCTCCATCGTATCATTCTTTCTTTCTTTCTCTCCTTCCTTCTTTCTTCCTTTCCATCTTCCTTTCTTTCTATCCCTCTTTCTTTC
>NW_027589979.1:15000-32500 GCF_051106095.1 Pogona vitticeps
TCTTAGTTTCTCTTTCTTTCTTTCTTTCCTTCCTTCTTTCTTTCTTCCTTTCTTTTTTCTTCATTCCCTCCTTCCTTCCTTAGATCATTTCTTTCTTTCCTCCTTCCTTCTTTCCTTCCCTCCTTCCTTCCTTCTTTCTTTCTTTGTTTCTTTCTTTCCTTTTTCTTTCTTTCTTTCTTTTTCTTTCTCTCCTTAATTCTTTCTTTCTTTCTTTCCATCCTTCCTTCCTTCCTTCCTTCCTTCTTTCTTTCTTTCCTTCTCTTCTTTCCTTCCTTCCTTCTTTCTTTCTTAATTTCTTTCTTTCTTTCGTTCTCCCCTTCCTTCTTTCTTTCTTTCCTTCTTTCTTTCTTTCTTTACTTCTTTATTTCCTTCATTTTTTCTTTCTTTCTTCTTTCTTTCCTTCCTTCTTTCCTTTTTTCTTAATTAATTTCTTTCCTTCTTTCTTTCTTAATTTCTTTCTTTCTTTCTTCCTTTAATACTTTCTTCGATCCCTCCTTGCTTCCTTCCATCATTTTTCTTTCTTTAATTCTTTTTTCGTTCTTTCCTTCCTTCCTTCTGTCTTTCTTTCGTTCTTTCTTTCTTTTTCTTTCTTTCCTACCTTCCTTCCTTCCTTCCTTCCTTCCTTCCTTCTTTCTTTCTTTCTTTCTCTCTTTCCTTCTATCTTTCCTTCTTTGTTAATTTCTTTCTTTCTTTCTTTCTATCCTTCCTTCCTTCTTTGTTTCTTTCTTTCTTTGCTTCCTTCCTTCCTCCCTTACTTCCTTCTTTCTTTCTTTCTCTCTTTCCTTCTTTCTTTCTTTCTTTCTTTTTTCTTCGATCCCTCCTTCGTTCCTTCCCTCATTTCATTCTTTCTTTCCTTCTTTTCTTTCTTCTTTTCTTTTTTCTTTCTTACCTTCCTTCCCTCCTTCTTTCTTTCTTTCTTCCTTTCTTTCTTTCTTTCTTTCTTTCCTCGATCCCTCCTTCCTTCCTTCCATCATTTCTTTCTTTATTTTTCTTTCTTTCCTTCTTTCATTCTTTCTTTCTTTTTTTCTTTCGTTCTTTGATCCCTCCTTCGCTCCATCGTATCTTTTTTCTTCTTTCTCTCCTTCCTTCTTTCTTCCTTTCCATCTTTCTTTCTTTCTTTCTTTCTATCCTTCTTTCTTTCCTTCTTTCTTTCCTTCCTCATTTTTTCTTTCTTTCTTTCTTTCTTTCTTTCTTTCTTTCTTTCTTTCTTTCTTTCCTTCTTTCTTTCCTTCCTTCTTTCTTTCTTCCTTAATTTCTTTCCTTCCATTCTTCTTTTCTTCCTTCCTTCTTTTTTCTTTCTTTCCTTCCTTCTTTCTTTCTTCATCCTTTCTATCTTTCTACCTTTCTTTCTTTCTTTTATCCTTCGATCCCTCCTCCTTCCTTCCCACATTTCATTCTTTCTTTCTTTCCTTCTTTCATTCTTTCTTTCTTTCTTTCCTTCCTTCCTTCTTTCTTTCCTTCTTTCCTTCTTTCTTTCTTTCTTTCTTTCGTTCTTTCTTTCCTTCCTTCCTTCCTTCTTTTTTTCTTTCTTACCCTCCTTCCCTCCTTCTTTCTTCCTTTCTTTCTTCCTTGATCCCTCCTTCATTCCTTTCATCATTTCTTTCTTTCTTTTTCTTTCTTTCTTTCCTTCTTTCTTACTTTCTTTCTTTCTTTCTTTCTTTCTTTCTTTCTGAAATTCTTTCTTTCTTAATTTCTTTCTTTCTTTCTTTCCTTCCTTACTTCTTTCTTTCTTTCTTTCTTTCTTTTTTCTTCGTTCCCTCCTTCCCTCCTTACATCATTTCTTTCTTTCTTTCTTTCTTTCTTTCCTCCCTTCCTTCTTCCTTCCTTCTTTGTTTCTTTCTTTCTCTGTTTCTTTCTTTCCTTTTTCTTTCTTTCCTTCTTCTTTTTCTTTCTTTCCTTAATTCTTTCTTTCTTTCCATCCTTCCTTCCTTCCTTCCTTCCTTCTTTCTTTCTTTCTTTCTTTCCTTCTTTCTTTCCTTCCTTCCTTCTTTCTTCTTAATTTCATTCTTTCTTTCTCTCCTTCCTTCCTTCTTTCTTTCTTTCCTTCTTTCTTTCTTTCTTTACTTCTTTCTTTCCTTCATTTCTTCTTTCTTCTTTCTTCTTTCCTTCTTTCCTTATTTCCTTCTTTCCTTCTTTCTTAATTAATTTCTTTCCTTCTTTCTTTCTTAATTTCTTTTTTCTTTCTTCCTTAAATAGTTTCTTCGATCCCTCCTTCCTTCCTTCCATCATTTTTCCATCTTTCTTTCTTTCTTTCGGTCTTTCTTTCTTCCTGTCTTTCTTTCTTTCTTCGATCCCTCCTTCCTTCCTTCCATCATTTCTTTCTCTCATTTTTTTTCTTTCTTATTTCTTTCTTTCTTTATTTATTTCTTTTTCTTTCTTTCCTTCCTTCTTTCTTTGTCTTTCTTTCTTTCTTTCTTTCTTTCTTTCTTTCTTTCTTTCTTTCTTTCTTTCTTTCTTCCTTTCTTTCCTTCCTTCCTTCCTTCCGTCCTGCTTTCTTTCCTTCTTTCTTTCCTTCCTTCGTTTTTTCTTTCTTTCTTTCTTTCTTTCTTCTTTCTTCCTTCATTTTTTCTTTCCTTCTTTCTTTCCTCTTTCTTTCCTTCCTTCTTTCTTTCTTTATTTCTCTAATTTCTTTCTTTCTTTCTTTCTGAAATTCTTTCTTTCTTACTTTCTTTCTGTCCTTCCTTCCTTCTATCTTTCTTTCTTTTTTCTTCGATCCCTCCTTCCTTCCTTCCATCATTTCTTTCTTTCTGGTCTGTCTTTCCTCCCTTCCTTCTTTCCTACTTTCTTTCTCTCTTTCTTTCTTTCTTTTCTTTCTTTCTTTTTCGTTCTTTCCTTACTTCTTTCTTTCTTTCTTTCCATCCTTCCTTCCTTCCTTCCTTCCTTCTTTCTTTTTCTTTCCTTCTTTCTTTCCTTCCTCCCTTCTTTCTTTCTTAATTTCTTTCTTTCTTTCGTTCTCCCCTTCCTTCTTTCCTTTCTTTCCTTCTTTCTTTCTTTCTTACTTCTTTATTTCCTTCATTTTTTCTTTCATTCCTTCTTTCTTTATTTCCTTCTTTCCTTCTTTCTTATTAATTTCTTTCCTTCTTTCTTCTTAATTTCTTTCTTTCTTTCTTCCTTTAATACTTTCTCGATCCCTCCTTGCTTCCTTCCATCATTTTTCTTTCTTTAATTCTTTTTTTCGTTCTTTCCTTCCTTCCTTCTTTCTTTCTTTCTTTCTTTCTTTCTTTTTCGTTCTTTCCTACCTTCCTCCTTCCTTCCTTCCTTCCTTCCTTCTTTCTTTCTTTCTTTCTCTCTGTCCTTCTATCTTTCCTTCTTTCTTAATTTCTTTCTTTCTTTCTTTCTATCCTTCCTTCCTTCTTTGTTTCTTTCTTTCTTTCCTTCCTTCCTTCCTCCCTTACTTCCTTCTTTCTTTCTTTCTCTCTTTCCTTCTTTCTTTCTTTCTTTCTTTCTTTTTTTCTTCGATCCCTCCTTCGTTCCTTCCCTCATTTCATTCTTTCTTTCCTTCTTTCTTTCTTTCTTCTTTTCTTTTATTCTTTCTTACCTTCCTTCCTCCTTCTTTCTTTCTTTCTCCTTTCTTTCTTTCTTTCTTTCTTCCTCGATCCCTCCTTCCTTCCTTCCATCATTTCTTTCTTTATTTTTCTTTCTTTCCTTCTTTCTTTCTTTCTTTCTTTTTTTCTTTCTTTCTTGATCCCTCCTTCCCTCCATCGTTTTTTTTTCTTTCTTTCTCTCCTTCCTCTTTTCTTCCTTTCCATCTTTCTTTCTTTCTTTCTTTCTATCCTTCTTTCTTTCCTTCAGTTTTTCTTTCTTTCTTTCCTTCTTTCTTTCCTTCCTCATTTTTCCTTTCTTTCTTTCTTGCTTTCTTTCTTTCTTTCTTTCTTTCCTTCCTTCTTTCTTTCTTTCATCCTTTCTATCTTTCTACCTTTCTTTCTTTCTTTTTTCCTTCGATCCCTCCTTCCTTCCTTCCCACATTTCATTCTTTCTTTCCTTCTTTCCTTCTTTCTTTCTTTCCTTCCTTCCTTCCTTCCTTCTTTCTTTCCTTCTTTCCTTCTTTCTTTCTTTCTTTCTTTCGTTCTTTCTTTCCTTCCTTCCTTCCTTCTTTTTTTCTTTCTTACCCTCCTTCCCTCCTTCTTTCTTTCTTTCTTTCGTCCCTCGATCCCTCCTTCATTCCTTCCATCATTTCTTTCTTTCTTTTTCTTTCTTCTTTCCTTCTTTCTTCTTACTTTCTTTCTTTCTTTCTTTCTTTCTTTCTGAAATTCTTTCTTTCTTAATTTCTTTCTTTCTTTCTTTCCTTCCTTACTTCTTTCTTTCTTTCTTTTCTTTCTTTCTTTTTTCGTCGTTCCCTCCTTCCCTCCTTACATCATTTCTTTCTTTCTTTCTTTCTTTCCTCCCTTCCTTCTTTGCTTCCTTCTTTGTTTCTTTCTTTCTCTGTTTCTTTCTTTCCTTTTTCTTTCTTTCCTTCTTTCTTTTTCTTTCTTTCCTTAATTCTTTCTTTCTTTCTTTCCATCCTTCCTTCCTTCCTTCCTTCCTTCCTTCTTTCTTTCTTTCTTTCTTTCCTTCTTTCTTTCCTTCCTTCCTTCTTTCTTCTTAATTTCATTCTTTCTTTCTTTCTCTCCTTCCTTCTTTCTTTCTTTCCTTCTTTCTTTCTTTCTTTACTTCTTTCTTTCCTTCCTTTTTTCTTTCTTTCTTTCTTTCTTTCCTTCTTTCCTTATTTCCTTCTTTCCTTCTTTCTTAATTAATTTCTTTCCTTCTTTCTTTCTTAATTTCTTTTTTCTTTCTTCCTTAAATAGTTTCTTTGATCCCTCCTTCCTTCCTTCCATCATTTTTCCATCTTTCTTTCTTTCTTTCGGTCTTTCTTTCTTCCTGTCTTTCTTTCTTTCTTCGATCCCTCCTTCCTTCCTTCCATCATTTCTTTCTCTCATTTTTTTCTTTCTTATTTCTTTCTTTCTTTATTTATTTATTTTCTTTCTTTCCTTCCTTCTTTCTTTGTCTTTCTTTCTTTCTTTCTTTCTTTCTTTCTTTCCTTCCTTCCTTCCTTCCGTCCTGCTTTCTTTCCTTCTTTCTTTCCTTCCTTCGTTTTTTCTTTCTTTCTTTCTTTCTTTCTTCTTTCTTTCCTTCATTTTTTCTTTCCTTCTTTCTTTCCTTCTTTCTTTCCTTCCTTCTTTCTTTATTTATTTCTTAATTTCTTTCTTTCTTTCTTTCTTAATTTCTTTCTTTCTTTCTTTCTTTCTGTCCTTCCTTCCTTCTTTCTTTCTTTCTTTTTTCTTCGATCCCTCCTTCCTTCCTTCCATCATTTCTTTCTTTCTTTCTCTCTTTCCTCCCTTCCTTCTTTCCTACTTTCTTTCTTTCTTTCTTTCTTTCTTTCTTTCTTTCTTTCTTTCTTTCTTTCTTTCTTTCTTTCTTTCTTTCTTTCTTCTTTCTTTCTTTTTCGGTCTTTCCTTACTTCTTTCTTTCTTTCCTTTTCATCCTTCCTTCCTTCTTTCTTTCTTTCTGTCTTTCTTTCTTACTTTCTCTCCTTGTTTCTTTCCTTCCTTCTTTATTTCTTTCTTAATTTCTTTCTTTCTTTCTCTCTCTCCTTCCTTCTTTCTCTTTCTTTCTTTCTTTCTTTCGTTTTTTCTTTCCCTCCTTCTTCCTTCCTTCCTTCTTTCCTTCCTTCCTCCTTTCTTTCTTTCTTTCCTTCTTTCTCTCTTCTTTCTAACTTTTTTCCTTTCCTCCACCCTCCCTTCTTTCTTTCTTTCTGTCCTTCTTTCTTTCTTCCTTAATTTCTTTCCTTCCATTCTTCTTTCCTTCCGTCCTTCTTTCTTTCTTTCTTTCTTTCTTTCTTTTCTTCCTTCCTTCTTTCTTTCTTTCTTTCTTTCTCTCTTTCTTTCCTTCCTTCTTTCTTTCTTTCATCCTTTCTATCTTTCTTTCTTTCTTTTTTTCTTCGATCAACTCCTTCCTTCCTTCCCTCATTTCATTCTTTCTTTCTTTCATTCATTCTTTCCTTCTTCCGTCCTTCCTTCCTTCCTTCCTTCCTTCTTTCTTTCTTTCTTTCTTTCTTTCTTTCTTTTTTTCTTTCCTTCCTTCCTTCCTTCTTTTTTACTTTCTTACCTTCCTTCCCTCCTTCTTTCCTTCTTTCTTTCTTTCTTTCTTTCCTCGATCCTTCCTTCCTTCCTTCCATCATTTCTTTCTTTCTTTTTCTTTCTTTCTTTCCTTCCTTCCTTCTTTCTTTCTTTCTTTCTTTTTTTTCATTCCCTCCATCCTTCCTTAGATCATTTCTTTCTTTCCTTCTTTCTTTCTTTCTTTCCTCCCTTCCTTCTTTCCTTCTTTCTTTCTTTCTTTCTTTGTTTCTTTCTTTCCTTTTTCTTTCTTTCTTTCTTTTTCTTTCTTTCCTTACTTCTTTCTTTCTTTCCATCCTTCCTTCCTTCCTTCCTTCTTTCTTTCTTTCTTTTTTCCTTCTTGCTTTCCTTCCTTCCTTCTTTCTTTCTTAATTTCTTTCTTTCTTTCTTTCTCTCCTTCATTCTTTCTTTCTTTCCTTCTTTCTTTCTTTCTTTCTTTCTTTCCTTCTTTCTTTCCTTCATTTTTTCTTTCTTTCTTTCCTTCTTTCTTTCTTTCTTTCCTTTCTTTCTTTCCTTCATTTTTTCTTTCTTTCTTTATTCTTTCCTTCTTTCCTTATTTCCTTCTTTCCTTCTTTCTTAATTAATTTCTTTCCTTCTTTCTTTCTTAATTTCTTTCTTTCTTCCTTTAATTCTTTCTTCGATCCCCTCCTTCCTTCCATCATTTTTCTTTCTTTCTTTCTTCTTTCGGTCTTTCCTTCTTCCTTCCTTTCTTTCTTTCTTCGATCCCTCCTTCCTTCCTTCCATCATTTCTTTCTCTCATTTTTTTCTTTCTTCCTTTCCTTCTTTCCTTCTGTCAGTTTTTCTTTTATTGTTTCTTTCTTTCTTTCTTTCTTCGATCCCCGCCTTCCTTCCTTCCATCATATCTTTATTTCTTTCATTCTTTCTTTCTTTCTTACTTCGTTCTTTCTTTATTTCTTTCTTTTTCTTTCTTTCCTTCCCTCTTTTTTTCTTTCTTTCTTTCTTTCTTTCTTTCTTTCCTTCCTTCCTTCCTTCCGTCCTTCTTTCTTTCCTTCTTTCGTTCCTTCCTTCCTTTTTTCTTTATTTCTTTCTTTCCTCTTTCTTTCCTTCATTTTTTCTTTCTTTCTTTCTTTCCTTCTTTCTTTCCTTCCTTCTTTCTTTCTTTCTTTCTTTCTTAATTTCTTACTTTCTTTCTTTCTTTCCTTCCTTCCTTCTTTCTTTCTTTCTTTTTTCTTCGATCCCTCCTTCCTTCCTTCCATCTTATCTTTCTTTTCTTTCTTTCTTTCCTCCCTTCCTTCCTTCCTTCTTTCTTTCTTTCTTTGTTTGTTTCTTTGTTCCTTTTTCTTTCTTTCTTTCTTTCTTTCTTTCTTTCTTTCTTTCTTTCTTTCTTTCTTTCTTTCTTTCTTTCTTTCTTTCTTTCTTCGAACCCTCCTTCCTTCCTTCCATCATATCTTTCTTTCTTTCCTTCCTTCTTCTTTCTTTCTTTCTTTCTTCTTTCTTTTTCTTTCTTTCCTTCCTTCTTTCTTTCTTTCTTTCTTTCTTTCTTTCTTTCTTTCCTTCCTTCCTTCCTATGGTCCTCCTTTCTTTCCTTCTTTCTTTCCTTCCTTCGTTTTTTCTTTCTTTCTTTCTTTCCTCTTTCTTTCCTTCATTTTTTCTTTCTTTCTTTCTTTCCTTCTTTCTATCTCTCAATTTTTCTTTCATTGTTTCTTTTTTTTTCTTTCTTTCTTCGATCCCTCCTTCCTTCCTTCCATCATTTCTTTCTTTCCTTTCTTTCCTTTCTTTCTTTCTTTCTTTCTTTCTTTCTTTCTTTCTTTCTTATCTTTCTTTCTTTCTTTCCTTCTTTCTTTCTTTCTTTCTTTCTTTCTTAATTCTTTCTTTCTTTCTTTTCTTTCTTTCCTTCCTTCTTTCTTTCTTTCTTTCTTTCTTTCTTTCTTTCCTTCCTTCCTTCCTTCCTTCCTTCCTTCCGTCCTTCTTTCTTTCTTTCCTTCTTTCTTTCTTTCCTTCCTTTCTTTTTTCTTTCTTTCTTCTTTCCTCTTTCTTTCCTTCATTTTTTCTTTCTTTCTTTCTGTCTGTCTTTCCTTTCTTCCTTCCTTCCGTCCTCATTTCTTTCCTTCTTTCTTTCCTTCTTTCTTTCTTTCTTTCTTTCTTAATTTTCTTTCTTTCTTTCTTTCTTTCTTTCTTTCTTTCTTTCTTTCCTTCTTTCTTTCCTTCCTTTCTTTTTTCTTTCTTTCTTTCTTTCCTCTTTCTTTCCTTCATTTTTTTCTTTCTTTCTTTCTTTCCTTCTTTCTTTCCTTCTTTCCTTCTTTCTTTCTTAATGTCTTTCTTTCTTTCTTAATTTCTTTCTTTCTTTCCTTCCTTCCTTCTTTCTTTCTTCTTTCTTTCTTTTTTCTTCGATCCCTCCTTCCTTCCTTCCATCATTTCTTTCTCTTTTTTCTTTCTTCCTTTCCTTCTTTCTTTCTTTCATTCTTTCCTTCTTTTCTTCTTTCTTTCTTTCCTTCTTTCTTTCCTTCCCTTATTTTTTCTTTCTTTCTTTTTTTCCTTCTTTCTTTCTTTCTTTCTTTCTTTCTTTCTTTCTTTCTTTCTTTTCTTTCTTTCTTTCTTTCTTTCTTTCTTTCTTTCCTTCTTTCCTTCTTTCTTTCTTTCTTCCTTAATTTCTTTCCATCCATTCTTCTTTTCTTCCTTTCTTCTTTCTTTCTTTCTTTCTTTCCTTCCTTCTTTCTTACTTTCATCCTTTCTATCATTCTATCTTTCTTTCTTTCTTTTTTTCTTTGATCCCTCCTTCCTTCCCTGATTTCATTCTTTCTTTCTTTCATTCATTCATTCTTTTTTCTTTCTTTCTTTCTTTCTTTCTTTCTTTCTTTCCTTCCTTCCTTCTTTCTTTCTTCCTTTCTTTATTCTTCATTCCTCCTTCCTTCCTTAGATCATTTCTTTCTTTCTTTCTTTCTTTCCTCCCCTTCCTTCTTTCCTTCCTTCCTTCTTTCTTTCTTTCTTTCTTTCTTTCTTTCTTTCTTTCTTTCTTTCCTTTTTCTTTCTTTCTTTCTTTCTTTTTCTTTCTCTCCTTAATTCTTTCTTTCTTTCTTTCTTTCCCATCCTTCCTTCCTTCCTTCCTTCCTTCCTTCCTTCCTTCTTTCTTTTCTTTCTTTCCTTCTTTCTTTCCTTCCTTCCTTCTTTCTTTCTTAATTTTCTTTCTTTCTTTCGTTCTCCCTTCCTTCTTTCCTTCTTTCTTTCTTTCTTTCTTTGTTTCTTTCTTTCCTTTTTCTTTCTTTCTTTCTTTTTCTTTCTTTCCTTACTTCTTTCTTTCTTTCCATCCTTCCTTCCTTCCTTCCTTCTTTCTTTCTTTCTTTTTTCCTTCTTGCTTTCCTTCCTTCCTTCTTTCTTTCTTAATTTCTTCTTTCTTTCTTTCTCTCCTTCATTCTTTCTTTCTTTCCTTCTTTCTTTCTTTCTTTCTTTCCTTCTTTCTTTCCTTCATTTTTTCTTTCTTTCTTTCCTTCTTTCTTTCTTTCTTTACTTCTTTCTTTCCTTCATTTTTTCTTTCTTTCTTTATTCTTTCCTTCTTTCCTTATTTCCTTCTTTCCTTCTTTCTTAATTAATTTCTTTCCTTCTTTCTTTCTTAATTTCTTTCTTTCTTCCTTTAATTCTTTCTTCGATCCCTCCTTCATTCCATCATTTTTCTTTCTTTCTTTCTTTCGGTCTTTCCTTCTTCCTTCCTTTCTTTCTTTCTTCGATCCCTCCTTCCTTCCTTCCATCATTACTTTCTCTCATTTTTTCTTTCTTCCTTTCCTTCTTTCCTTCTGTCAGTTTTTCTTTCATTGTTTCTTTCTTTCTTTCTTTCTTCGATCCTCCTTCCTTCCTTCATCATATCTTTATTTCTTTCATTCTTTCTTTCTTTCTTACTTCGTTCTTTCTTTATTTCTTTCTTTTTCTTTCTTTCCTTCCTTCTTTTTTTCTTTCTTTCTTTCTTTCTTTCTTTCTTTCCTTCCTTCCTTCCTTCCGTCCTTCTTTCTTTCCTTCTTTCGTTCCTTCCTTCCTTTTTTCTTTATTTCTTTCTTTCCTCCTTCTTTCCTTCATTTTTTTCTTTCTTTCTTTCTTTTCCTTCTTTCTTTCCTTCCTTCTTTCTTTCTTTCTTTCTTTCTTAATTTCTTACTTTCTTTCTTTCTTTCCTTCCTTCCTTCTTTCTTTCTTTCTTTTTTCTTCGATCCCTCCTTCCTTCCTTCCATCTTATCTTTCTTTCTTTCTTTCTTTCCTCCCTTCCTTCCTTCCTTCTTTCTTTCTTTCTTTGTTTGTTTCTTTGTTTCCTTTTTCTTTCTTTCTTTCTTTCTTTCTTTCTTTCTTTCTTTCTTTCTTTCTTCGATCCCTCCTTCCTTCCTTCCATCATATCTTTCTTTCTTTCCTTCCTTCTTCTTTCTTTCTTTCTTTCTTCTTTCTTTTTCTTTCTTTGCTTCCTCTTTCTTTCTTTCTTTCTTTCTTTCTTTCTTTCTTTCCTTCCTTCCTTCCTATGGTCCTCCTTTCTTTCCTTCTTTCTTTCCTTCCTTCCTTTTTTCTTTCTTTCTTTCTTTCCTCTTTCTTTCCTTCATTTTTTCTTTCTTTCTTTCTTTCCTTCTTTCTTTCTCTCAATTTTTCTTTCATTGTTTCTTTTTTTTCTTTCTTTCTTCGATCCCTCCTTCCTTCCTTCCATCATTTCTTTCTTTCTTTCTTTCTTTTCTTTCTTTCTTTCTTTCTTTCTTTCTTTCTTTCTTTCTTTCCTTCTTTCTTTCTTTCTTTCTTTCTTTCTTAATTCTTTCTTTCTTTCTTTTTCTTTCTTTCCTTCCTTCTTTCTTTCTTTCTTTCTTTCTTTCTTTCTTTCCTTCCTTCCTTCCTTCCTTCCTTCCTTCCTTCCGTCCTTCTTTCTTTCTTTCCTTCTTTCTTTCTTTCCTTCCTTTCTTTTTTCTTTCTTTCTTTCTTTCCTCTTTCTTTCCTTCATTTTTTCTTTCTTTCTTTCTGTCTGTCTTTCCTTTCTTCCTTCCTTCCGTCCTCCTTTCTTTCCTTCTTTCTTTCCTTCTTTCTTTCTTTCTTTCTTTCTTTCTTAATTTCTTTCTTTCTTTCTTTCTTTCTTTCTTTCCTTCTTTCTTTCCTTCCTTTCTTTTTTCTTTCTTTCTTTCTTTCCTCTTTCTTTCCTTCATTTTTTTCTTTCTTTCTTTCTTTCCTTCTTTCTTTCCTTCTTTCCTTCTTTCTTTCTTAATGTCTTTCTTTCTTTCTTAATTTCTTTCTTTCTTTCCTTTCTTCCTTCTTTCTTTCTTTCTTTCTTTCTTTTTTCTTCGATCCCTCCTTCCTTCCTTCCATCATGTCTTTCTCTTTTTTCCTTTCTTCCTTTCCTTCTTTCTTTCTTTCATTCTTTCCTTCTTTTCTTCTTTCTTTCTTTCCTTCTTTCTTTCCTTCCTTATTTTTTCTTTCTTTCTTTTTTTCCTTCTTTCTTTCTTTCTTTCTTTCTTTCTTTCTTTCTTTCTTCTTTCTTTCTTTCTTTCTTTCTTTCCTTCTTTCCTTCTTTCTTTCTTTCTTCCTTAATTTCTTTCCATCCATTCTTCTTTTTCTTCCTTTCTTCTTTCTTTCTTTCTTTCTTTCCTTCCTTCTTTCTTTCTTTCATCCTTTCTATCATCTATCTTTCTTTCTTTCTTTTTTTCTTTGATCCCTCCTTCCTTCCCTGATTTCATTCTTTCTTTCTTTCATTCATTCATTCTTTTTTCTTTCTTTCTTTCTTTCTTTCTTTCTTTCTTTCCTTCCTTCTTTCTTTCTTCCTTTCTTTATTCTTCATTCCCTCCTTCCTTCCTTAGATCATTTCTTTCTTTCTTCTTTCCTCCCTTCCTTCTTTCCTTCCTTCCTTCTTTCTTTCTTTCTTTCTTTCTTTCTTTCCTTTTTCTTTCTTTCTTTCTTTCTTTTTCTTTCTCTCCTTAATTCTTTCTTTCTTTCTTTCTTTCCATCCTTCCTTCCTTCCTTCCTTCCTTCCTTCTGTCTTTCTTTCTTTCCTTCTTTCTTTCCTTCCTTCCTTCTTTCTTTCTTAATTTCTTTCTTTCTTTCGTTCTCCCTTCCTCTTTATTTCTTTCTTTCTTTCTTTCTTTCTTTCTTTCTTTCTTTCTTTCTTTCTTTCTTTCTTTCCTTCTTTCCTTCTTTCCTTCTTTCTTTCTTTCTTCCTTAATTTCTTTCCATCCATTCTTCTTTTCTTCCTTTCTTCTTTCTTTCTTTCTTTCTTTCCTTCCTTCTTTCTTTCTTTCATCCTTTCTATCATTCTATCTTTCTTTCTTTCTTTTTTTCTTTGATCCCTCCTTCCTTCCCTGATTTCATTCTTTCTTTCTTTCATTCATTCATTCTTTTTTCTTTCTTTCTTTCTTTCTTTCTTTCTTTCCTTCCTTCCTTCTTTCTTTCTTCCTTTCTTTATTCTTCATTCCCTCCTTCCTTCCTTAGATCATTTCTTTCTTTCTTTCTTTCCTCCCTTCCTTCTTTCCTTCCTTCCTTCTTTCTTTCTTTCTTTCTTTCTTTCCTTTTTCTTTCTTTCTTTCTTTCTTTTTCTTTCTCTCCTTAATTCTTTCTTTCTTTCTTTCTTTCCATCCTTCCTTCCTTCCTTCCTTCCTTCCTTCTTTCTTTCTTTCTTTCCTTCTTTCCTTCCTTCCTTCCTTCTTTCTTTCTTAATTTCTTTCTTTCTTTCGTTCTCCCTTCCTTCTTTATTTCTTTCCTTCTATCTTTCTTTCTTTCTTTCTTTCTTTCTTTCTTTCTTTCTTTCTTTTCTTTCTTTCTTTCTTTCTTTCCTTCTTTCCTTCTTTCCTTCTTTCTTTCTTTCTTCCTTAATTTCTTTCCATCCATTCTTCTTTTCTTCCTTTCTTCTTTCTTTCTTTCTTTCTTTCCTTCCTTCTTTCTTTCTTTCATCCTTTCTATCATTCTATCTTTCTTTCTTTCTTTTTTTCTTTGATCCCTCCTTCCTTCCCTGATTTCATTCTTTCTTTCTTTCATTCATTCATTCTTTTTTCTTTCTTTCTTTCTTTCTTTCTTTCTTTCCTTCCTTCCTTCTTTCTTTCTTCCTTTCTTTATTCTTCATTCCCTCCTTCCTTCCTTAGATCATTTCTTTCTTTCTTTCTTTCTTTCCTCCCTTCCTTCTTTCCTTCCTTCCTTCTTTCTTTCTTTCTTTCTTTCTTTCTTTCCTTTTTCTTTCTTTCTTTCTTTCTTTTTCTTTCTCTCCTTAATTCTTTCTTTCTTTCTTTCTTTCCATCCTTCCTTCCTTCCTTCCTTCCTTCCTTCTTTCTTTCTTTCTTTCCTTCTTTCTTTCCTTCCTTCCTTCTTTCTTTCTTAATTTTATTTCTTTCTTTCGTTCTCCCTTCCTTCTTTTCTTTCTTTCCTTCTATCTTTCTTTCTTTACTTCTTTTTTTCCTTCATTTTTTCTTTCTTTCCTTCTTTCTTTATTTCCTTCTTTCCTTCTTTCTTAATTAATTTCTTTTCCTTCTTTCTTTCTTAATTTCTTTCTTTCTTTCTTACTTTAATACTTTCTTCGATCCCTCCTTGATTCCTTCCATCATTTTCTTTCTTTAATTCTTTCTTTCGTTCTTTCCTTCCTTCTTTCTTTCTTTCTTTCTTTCTTTCTTTCTTTCTCTCTTTCCTTCTTTCTTTCCTTCTTTCTTAATTTCTTTCTTTCTTTCTTTCTTTCTATCCTTCCTTCCTTCCTTCTTTATTTCTTTCTTTCTTTCTTTCCTTCCTTCCTTCCTTCCTTTCTTCCTTCCGCCCTTACTTCCTGCTTTCTTTCTTTCTCTCTTTCCTTCTTTTTTTTCTTTCTTTCTTTCTTTCTTTTTTCTTCGATCCCTCCTTCGTTCCTTCCCTCATTTCATTCTTTCTTTCCTTCTTTCTTTCTTTCTTTCTTTCTTTCTTTCTTTCCTCGATCCCTCCTTCCTTCCTTCCATCATTTCTTTCTTTATTTTTCTTTCTTTCCTTCCTTCTTTCTTCTTTCTTTCTTTCTTTCTTTTTTTGATCCCTACTTCCCTCCATCGTATCTTTCTTTCTTTCTTTCTCTCCTTCCTTCTTTCTTCCTTTCCATCTTCCTTTCTTTCTATCCTCTTTCTTTCCTTCATTTTTTCTTTCTTTCTTTCCTTCTTTCTTTCCTTCCTTATTTTTTCTTTCTTTCTTTCTTTCTTTCTTTCTTTCTTTCTTTCTTTCTTTCTTCTTTCTTTCTTCGATCCTCCTTCCTTCCTTCCATCATTTCTTTCTTTCATTCTTTCTTTCTTTCTTTCTTTCTTCCTTCCTTCCCTCTTTCTTTCTTTATTTTTTTCTTTATTTTTCTTTCTTTCCTTCCTTCTTTCTTCCTTTCTTTCCATCGTTCCTTCTTTCTTTCTCTCTTTCTTTCCTTCTTTCTTTCCTTCTTTCTTTCTTTCCTTCTTTATTACTTTCTTTCTTTCTTTCTTTCGTTCTTTCCTTCCTTCTGTCTTTCTTCTTTCTTTCTATTTCTTTCTTTCCTTCCTTCCTTCCTTCCTTCCTTCGTTCCTTCCTCCTTTCTTTCTTTCTTTCTTTCTTTCCTTTCTTCCTTCCTTCCTTCCTCCCTCCCTTCCTTCTTTCTTTCTTTCTCTCTTTCGTTCTTTCTTTCTTTCTTTCTTTCTTCGATCCCTCCTTCGTTCCTTCCCTCATTTCATTCTTTCTTTCCTTCTTTCTTTCTTCCTTTCTTTTTTCTTCTTCTTACCTTCCTTCCCTCCTTCTTTCTTTCTTTCTTTCTTTCTTTCTTTCTTTCTTTCTTCTTCTCTTTCTTTCTTTCCTCGATCCCTCCTTCCTTCCTTCCATCATTTCTTTCTTTCTTTTTCTTTTCTTTCTTTCCTTCTTTCCTTCTTTCCTTCTTTCTTTCTTTCTTTCCTTCTTTCTTTCTTTCTTTCTTTCTTCATTAATTTCTTTCCATCCGTTCTTCTTTTCTTCTTTCTTCTTTCTTTCTTTCTTTCCTTCCTTCATAATTTCCTTTCCTCATCCTTTCTATCATTCTATCTATCTTTCTTTCTTTCTTTTTCTTCCATCCCTCCTTCCTTCCTTCCCTCTTTTCATTCTTTCTTTCTTTCTTTCATTTTTTCTTTTTCCTTTCTTTCTTTCTTTCTTTCTTTCTTTCTTTCTTCTTTCTTTCTTTCCTTCCTTCCTTCCTTCCTTCCTTCCTTCTTTTTTTCTTTCTTACCTTCCTTCCTTCCCTCCTTCATTCTTTCTTTCTTTCTATCCTCGATCCCTCCTTCCTTCCTTCCATCATTTCTTTCTTTCTTTTTCTTTCTTTCTTTCCCTATATCTTATTTTCTTTCTTTCTTTCTTTCTTTCTTTCTGAAATTCTTTCTTTCTTAGTTTCTCTTTCTTTCTTTCTTTCCTTCCTTCTTTCTTTCTTCCTTTCTTTTTTCTTCATTCCCTCCTTCCTTCCTTAGATCATTTCTTTCTTTCCTCCCTTCCTTCTTTCCTTCCTTCCTTCCTTCCTTCTTTCTTTCTTTCTTTGTTTCTTTCTTTCCTTTTTCTTTCTTTCTTTCTTTTTCTTTCTCTCCTTAATTCTTTCTTTCTTTCCTTTCCATCCTTCCTTCCTT
This sequence comes from Pogona vitticeps, assembly GCF_051106095.1. Taxonomy (NCBI): domain Eukaryota; kingdom Metazoa; phylum Chordata; class Lepidosauria; order Squamata; family Agamidae; genus Pogona; species Pogona vitticeps. The sequence goes on from NW_027589979.1 coordinate 30,599, forward strand.
CTTTCCTTCTTTCTTTCTTTCTTTCCTTCTTCTTTCCTTCCTTCCTTCTTTCTTTCTTAATTTCTTTCTTTCTTTCGTTCTCCCCTTCCTTCTTTCTTTCTTTCCTTCTTTCTTTCTTTCTTTACTTCTTGATTTCCTTCATTTTTTCTTTTCGTTCCTTCTTCTGTCATTTCCTTCTTTCCTTCTTTCTTAATTAATTTCTTTCCTTCTTTTCTTTCTTAATTTCTTTCTTTCTTTCTTCCTTTAATACTTTCTCGATCCTCCTTGCTTCCTTCCATCATTTTTATTTCTTTAATTCTTTTTTCGTTCTTTCCTTCTTCCTTCTGTCTTTCTTTCTTTCTTTCTTTCTTTTTCGTTCTTTCCTACCTACCTTCCTTCCTTCCTTCCTTCCTTCCTTCCTTCTTTCTTTCTTTCTTTCTCTCTTTCCTTCTATCTTTCCTTCTTTCTTAATTTCTTTCTTTCTTTCTTTCTATCCTTCCTTCCTTCTTTGTTTCTTTCTTTCTTTCCTTCCTTCCTTCCTCCCTTACTTCCTTCTTTCTTTCTTTCTCTCTTTCCTTCTTTCTTTCTTTCTTTCTTTCTTTTTTCTTCGATCCCTCCTTCGTTCCTTCCCCTCATTTCATTCTTTCTTTCCTTCTTTCTTTCTTTCTTCTTTTCTTTTTTTCTTTCTTACCTTCCTTCCCTCCTTCTTTCTTTCTTTCTCCTTTCTTTCTTTCCTTTCTTTCTTTCCTCGATCCCTCCTTCCTTCCTTCCATCATTTTCTTTCTTTATTTTTCTTTCTTTCCTTCCTTCTTTCTTTCTTTCTTTTTTTCTTTCTTTCTTTGATCCCTCCTTCCCTCCATCGTTTTTTTTTCTTTCTTTCTCTCCTTCCTTCTTTCTTCCTTTCCATCTTTCTTTCTTTCTTTCTTTCTATCCTTCTTTCTTTCCTTCAGTTTTTCTTTCTTTCTTTCCTTCTTTCTTTCCTTCCTCATTTTTTCTTTCTTTCTTGCTTTCTTTATTTCTTTCTTTCTTTCTTTCTTTTCTTTCCTTCTTTCTTTCCTTCCTTCTTTCTTTCTTCCTTAATTTCTTTCCTTCCATTCTTCTTTTCTTCCTTCCTTCTTTCTTTCTTTCTTTCCTTCCTTCTTTCTTTCTTTCATCCTTTCTATCTTTCTACCTTTCTTTCTTTCTTTTTTCCTTCGATCCCTCCCTTCCTTCCTTCCCACATTTCATTCTTTCTTTCTTTCCTTCTTTCCTTCTTTCTTTCTTTCCTTCCTTCCTTCCTTCCTTCTTATCTTCCTTCTTTCCTTCTTTCTTTCTTTCTTTCTTTTCGTTCTTTCTTTCCTTCCTTCCTTCCTTCTTTTTTTCTTTCTTACCCTCCTTCCCCTCCTTCTTTATTTCTTTCTTTCTTCCCTCGATCCCTCCTTCATTCCTTCCATCATTTCTTTCTTTCTTTTTCTTTCTTTCTTTCCTTCTTTCTTTCTTTCTTTCGTTCTTTCTTTCTTTCTTTCTGAATTCTTTCTTTCTTAATTTCTTTCTTTCTTTCTTTCCTTCCTTACTTCTTTCTTTCTTTCTTTCTTTCTTTCTTTTTTCGTCGTTCCCTCCTTCCCTCCTTACATCATTTCTTTCTTTCTTTCTTTCCTCCCTCCTTCTTTGCTTCCTTCTTTGTTTCTTCTTTCTCTGTTTCTTTCTTTCCTTTTTCTTTCTTTCCTTCTTTCTTTTTCTTTCTTTCCTTAATTCTTTCTTTCTTTCTTTCCATCCTTCCTTCCTTCCTTCCTTCCTTCTTCTTTCTTTCTTTCTTTCTTCCTTCTTTCTTTCCTTCCTTCCTTCTTTCTTTCTTAATTTCATTCTTTCTTTCTTTCTCTCCTTCCTTCTTTCTTTCTTTCCTTCTTTCTTTCTTTCTTTACTTCTTTCTTTCCTTCATTTTTT
>NW_027589979.1:40000-50000 GCF_051106095.1 Pogona vitticeps
AAGAAAGAAGGAGAAAGAAGCTAAACGAAGCTTTTTAAAATGTATTGAAGCTAGAATTCAGGAAATCTAGACTGAAAAAGAGAAAGAAGCTATAGCGAGCTTGTTAAAATGTATTGTAGCTAGAATGGAAATGAAGAACGAAGAAAAGAAGCTAAAGAAAGCTTGTTTGAGTATTAAAGCTATAATGAAGTCAGAGAACAAAAATGTAAAGCTAAAGAAACGCTTGCATGTAATGAAGCTAGAATGAAGGAATTAAAAAAAACAACAGAAAGAAGCTAAAGGAAGCTTGTTTGAGTATTGAAAGTAGAATGAAATGAAAACTGAACAAAAGAAAGAAGCTAAAGGAAGCTAGAATGAAGGAAATCAAGTAAGGAATAGAAAGAACCTAAAGGAAGCTTGTTTAAACGTATTTAAACTAGAATGAATGAAATGAAGGCAGAAAGAGAAAGAAGTTAAAGGACGCTTGTTTAAACGTATTTAAACTAGAATGAAGGGAATCATGAAAGAAGAAGAGAAAGAAGGTAGACGAAGCTTGTTTGTATTAAAGCTAGAAAGAAGTAAATGAAGAATGTAAAAGGGAAAAAAGATAATGGAAGCTTGTTTAAAAGTAATGAAGCTAGAATACAGGAAATCAAGAAAGAAGGAGAAAGAAGCTAAAGGACGCTTGTTATAATGTATTGAAGCTAGAATAAAGGATGACCAAGAGAAAGAGTCTAAAGGAAGCTCGTTTAAATGTATTGAAGCTAGAAAGAAGTCAATCAAGAACGAAGAAAGAAACAAGCTAGGATGAAGTCAATAAAGAAAAAAAAGGAGAGAAACTAAAGAAGCTTGGTTGCGTGTGTTGATGCTAGAATGAAGGAAATGAAAAAAGAAGAGAAAGAAGCTAAACGAAGCTTGTTAAAATTTATTGAAGCTAGATTTAAGGAAATCTAGAATGAAAAAAAGCTATAGGGAGCTTGTTAAAATTTATTGAAGCTAGAATGCAGGAAATAAAGATCGAAAAAAGCAAAAGAAAGCTTGTTTGAGTGTATTAAAGCTATAATGGTCAGACAATAAAAAAGTAGAGAAGCTAAAGAAACGCTTGCATGTAATGAAGCTAGAATGAAGGAAATAAAAAAAAAGAAGGAAGCTAAAGGGAGCTAGTTTGAGTGTATTGAAGGTAGAATGAAATGAAGAATGACCAAAAAAAGAAAATAAAGGAATCTTGTTTATATGTAGAAGCTAGAATGAAGGAAATCAAGAAAGAAGAGAAAGAAGCTAAAGGAATCTTGTTTGAGTGTGTTAAAGCTAGAAAGAAGTAAATGAAGAATGAATAAAAAAAGAAGCTAAAGGAAGCTTTTTTAAACGTATTGAAGCTAGTATAACGGAAATCAAGAAGAATCTAAGCAATACATTTTAACGAATGAAGGAAATCAAGAATGAAAAAGAGAAAGAAGCTAAAGATTCCTTAAAATATTGAAGAAAATCAAGAACGAAGCAGAAAAAATCTAAAGGAAGCTTGTTCGAGTGTATTGAAGATAGAATAAAGTAAATGAAGAAAGAACAACAGAAAGAATCTAAAGGAGGTTCGTTTAAATATTGAAGCTAGAAAGAAGTCAATCAAGAACGAAGAAACTAAAGGAGTGTACTAAAGCTAGGATGAAGTCAATAAAGAAAAAAAGAAGTGAAAGATGTTAAAGCTTGGTTGCGTGTATTGATGCTAGAATGAAGGAAATGAAGAAAGAAGGAAGCTAAACGAAGCTTCTTTGAGTGATTGAGGCTAGAATGAAGTAAATGAAGACGGAAAAAGAGAAATAAGCTAAATGAAGCTTGTATAAAGGAAATGAAGAAGGAGAAAGAAGCTAAACGAAGCTTGTTAAATATTGAAGCTAGAATGAAGGAAAAGAAGATCATTCGAAGCTAAAGAAAGCTTGTTTGAGTGTATTAGAGCTATAATGGTCAGACAATAAAAAAAGTAGAGAAAAGCTAAAGAAACGGTTGCCTGTAATGAAGCTAGAATGAAGGAAATCAAAACAGAAGCTAAAGGGAGCTTGTTTGAGTGTATTGAAGTTAGAATGAAAAGAATATAAAGGAAACGTTTATATGTAATGAAGCTAGAGTGAAGGAAATCAAAAAAGAGAAAGATACTAAAGCTTCCTTAAGATGACGTTAGAATGAAGAAAATCAAAAACTAAGAGAAAAAAGAGGCTAAACGAATCGTTATTTTAGCTAGAAAGCAGGAAATCAAGAAGGAAAAAGAGAAATGCTAAAGTAAGCTTCCTTAAAATATTGAAGCTAGAATGAAAATCAAGAAAAAAGAAGAGAAAGAAACTAAAGGAAGCTTGTTTGAGTGTATTGAAGCTAGAATGAAGGAAATCAAAATTGAACATGAAGCTAAAAGGCTTGTTTATGAAGCTAGAATGAAGGAAATCAATAACGATGGAGAAAGAAGCTAATGGAAGCTTCTTTAGCTTCTTCAGCTTCTTTAGCTACGTTCTTTAGCTCTCTATTAAATTCTTATTGAAAGATCAATCGACAAAATAAGAGAAAAACTAAACTCTTGTAATGAAGCTAAAATGAAGGAAATCAAAAAAGAAGAGAAGGAATCTGAAGGAAGCTTGTTTGAGTGTATTGAAGCTAGAACGAAATGAACAATGAACAAAAAAGCTAAACGAAGCCTGAAAATGGATTAAAATGTTAAAATGGATTGAAGCTAGAATGAAGGTAATGAAGTACGAAGATAAATATAAAGGAAGCTTCCTTAAATTATTAAAAGAATGGACAAAAACGGAGAAAAAAGCTATGGGAAACTTGTTTCAGTGTATTAAAGTAGAAAGCTAAATCAAGATAAAAAAAGACATGCTAAAGAAACGCTTGCGTGTAATGAACCTAGAATGAAGGAAATCAAGAAAAAAGAAAAGAAGCTAAAGGAAGCTTTTTTGAGTGTATTGAAGCTAGAATGAAGGAAATCAAGAAAGAAGATGCTGTGCATTTAAGGTAGTAAGAATGAATAAGAGAAAGATCCTATAAGCTTTCTGAGTGTATTAAAGCAAGAATGAAGTCAATAAAAAGAAGCAAAGAAGCTTGCGTATATTGAAGGTAGAATGAAATCAAGAAAGAACAAAATCTATTTCAAACTTCACCTAAACTAGCTTCAATTGTTTATTTTGAACCTAGAAGGAAATTAATGAATGAGAGAAAGCCGCTAAAGGAAGCTTGTATTTATCAAAGATAATGGTCATTTAAAAAGGGAAGAACCCAAAGAAACTTACGTATATTGAAGCTTTTATGAACAAAAGTTTAATGGAAACTTCAATACACTCAAACAAGCTTATTTACTTTCTTTTCTTCATATTTGATTTTCATTCTAAGCAACACACTAAAAGAAGAATCATTTAGATTCTTTCTGTTCCTTCATTTCATTCTAGCTTTATATATACAACAAGCTTCCTTTCTTTTTGTTGGTTTACTTCATTGTACCTCCAATAATCTCAAACAAGCTTTAGCTTATTTATCTTCTTTCTTTCATATATTTTTTTCTCTTCTGATACCCTAAATAGGGCAAATCTTAGACAGGGGTAGGCTAGGGCTAGCGTTATGGTTAGGGCTAGGGTGACATAGTGTTAGGGTTAGGGTTCGGGATAGGGTTATAGGTTTAGGCTTAGGATTTGATTGTATTGGAATGCATGTAAGCAAGGAAGAACAACGAAAAGAGGGTAAAGGAAGCTTGTTTTATTGTATAGCAGCTGGAACGAAGTAAATGAAGAGAAGGTATTCAAAGGAACCATCATCTTATTAATGCTAGCCTGAAGTAAAACAGGATGCTAAAGTAAGTTTGTTGATTATATTGCAGCTAGAATGGAGTAAATCAAATAAGCACAGACCTAAATTGAGGAACCTTGTTTGATTGTTTTGAAGGTATAATGAATGTAATCAGGAAACAACGAGCTTGAGTGTATAGAAGCTAGAAGGAAGGAGAAAAGAAGCTAAAGGAAACTTCTGAATCTGGACAATCTGGAATGAAGGTAGACAACAAAAGACGAGAAAGAATCAAGGAATCTTGAATGTACTGAAGCTACAATGAATGTACTCGACAGAAGAGACAGAAACTAATGGAAATCTTTTTGTAACGAAAACTAAAGAACGCTAGTGTATTGAAGGTAAAATGAAACGAACGAGAAATAAGTTTAAGAAATGATGTATTGAATAGATGGAAGGAAATCAAGAAATGAAAAGGAAGCTAAAGGAAGCTAAAGGAAGTTTGTGAGCGTATTTAAGATAGAATGAAGAATGAACGAGAACGAAGCTAAAGTTTGGTTAAATGTATTGAAGTCAAGAAGCTAAAGGAAGCTTGTTTGAGTAATGAAGCTACAATGGTCAATCCAGAAAAAAGAAAAGAAGCTAAAGCTTGTGTGTACTGAACTAGAATGAAAGCAAATCAAGAAAAAAAGAAAAAGGAGGCTTAAATGCACTCAAAGATTTAGCTTTTAAACGATTAATTTCAATTTAGCTTCAGCACACAGCTCCGTTTACTTTCCTTCTGTCATTTACATTTTAGCTTTAATACTGTCAAACAAGCTTCTTTTGTTCATTCTTCATTTACTTCTTTCAAACTAAGAACTAGCTTCTTTCAGCTCTCTTCTTGATTTCCTTCGGTTTAGTCAGTTTAAACAAGCTTCCTTTAGACTTTTATTTCTTTCTCTTGTTCATTCTTCATTTACTTCATTCTAGCTTCAATACAGATGCAAACTTCTTTGGAAACTTTTCTTTATTGACCACTGTAGCTTTAATACTCAAGCAAGCTTCCTTTATATTCTTTCGCTTCTTTGACTTCCTTTTCTACAGTAAACAGCTTCCTTTAGCTTCTTTCTCTTGTTCATTATTCATTCTAGCTTCTTCTTTCTTTTGTAATTTCAATAATTTAAGTTTAGCTTCGTTCTTCATATCCATTCTAGCTTCAATACATTTTAACAAGCTCCCTATAGCTTCGTTTTTTTCATTCTAGATTTCGTTAATTCTAGCTTTTAACCAGCATAGTTTAGCTTCTTTCTCTTATTTCCTGATTTCCTTTATTCTAGCTTCAATACATTCGAGGAGGCGTCTATTTGCTTTCACTTTTTCATTCCTTTCTAGCTTCAATACACTCAAAGTACCTTTTCTCCTTGATTTCCTTTCTATATATATATATTTATCTTTCTTTATCATTTGTTCATTCTTCATTTACTTCTTTCTAGCTTTAATACTCAAACAAGCTTCATTTAGACTCCTTCCTCTTTCTTGATTTCCTTCATTCTAGCATTCTGCGAAGCAACCAACATGAATTTGACACAACTCCGGGAGGCAGTAGAAGATAGGAGGGCCTGGCGTGCTCTGGTCCATGGGGTCACGAAGAGTCGGACACGACTAAACGACTAAACGACGACGAGCTTCATTACACGCAAGCGTTTAGCATATGTTTTTTATCTTGATTGGACTTTCTAGCTTTAATACACTCAAACAAGCCTTTAGCTTCTTGTCCTTCATTCTAACTAATAATTTAAGGAAGATTCCTTTAGCTTCTATATCGTCTTCGTTCATTTCCTTCATTCAAGCTTCAATACATTTTAACAAGCTCCCTTTAGCTTCTTTCTCTTCATTCTTGATTTCATTCTAGCTTCAATATATTTTAACAAGCTTCGTTTAGCTTCTTTCTTTTGTTCACCATTTACTTCGTTTTAGCTTCTATACACTCAAACAAGCTTCCTAGCATTCTTCTCTTCTTTTTTGATTTCCATTTTAACTTCTTTACACGCAAGCGTTTCTTTAGTTTTTCTCTTATTTTTTCTTGATTAACCTTTCTATCTTTAATAAATTAAGGAAGCTTCCTTTAGCTTCTTCGTTCTTTATTTACGTAATTCTAACTTCAATAATTTAAGGAAGCTTACTTTAGCTTCTTCATTTACTTCATGCTAGCTTTAATAAACTGATGGTTCCTTTGGACTCCTTGTTTCTTCGTTCCAGCTGCTGTCAAGTCAAACAAGCTACCCTCTTTCCGGTTCTTCCTTGATTACATATATTCAAGCACCTACACTCAAATCATAACCCTATACATATAAACAAGCTTCCTTTAGCTTTTTTTCTTCTAACCCTATCCCGAAACCTAACCCCTAGCACACCCGTCCTAACCATAACCACAACGCTAGCCCTAGCCGTAGCCCTAGCCCTTACCCTAACATTTACCCTATCAGAAGAGAAAAACTATATGAAAGAAAGAAAAGAAGCTAAAGGGAGCGTGTTTGACAGTATTGAAGGTAGAATGAAATGAAGAAAGAACAGAGAAAAGCTAAATGATTCTTGTTTTAGTGTATTGCTTAGAATGAAGAAAATCAAGAATAGAAAGTAAATGAAGCGTTTGAATGTATTGAATTTTCCATTAAATTCATTTGTTCTTTATATATTTCAATATAAGCAAGTAAGCTTTGGGTTCTTCCTTTTTTAAATGACCATTCTTTCTTTGACACATACAAGTTTCCTTTAGCGTCTTTCTCTCATTCATTCATTTACTTCATTCTAGCTTCAAAAAAACAAAAGACGCTTTAGGTGAATTGAAGTTTCAAATAGATTCTTTGCTTTCTTGATTTTCTTCATTCTACCTTCAATATACGTTTCTTTCTTTTTATTAATGAACATTCTTGCTTTAATACACAAACAAGCTTCCTTTAGCATCTTTCTCTTCATACGCTTCAATGCACACATTTCGCCTCTTCTTTCTTCATTTCCTTCAAACTTCAATATATTTAAAGAAATTTCCTTTAGCTTCTTTTCATTCATTTACTTCGTTCTAGCTTCAATACACTCAAAGCTTCCATTAGCTTCTTTCTCCTTTTCATAATTTCCTTCATTCTACCTTAAATACACTCAACTAGGCTTCCATTAGCTTCTCTTCTTTCTTGATTTCCTTTTCCAGCTTCAATATATATAAAGCTTCCTTTAGCTTCTTTTGTTTATTCCTCATTTACTTCTTTCTAACTTCAATACACTCAAACAAGGTTTTTAGATTCCTTCTTTTTTATTTCCTTCATTTTACCGCGTTTCTTTAGATTTTTTCTTTTTTCTTGATTGACCATAATACATTCCAACAATCATCTTTTAACTTCTTTCTCTTCTTCGTTCTTTATTTCAATCTAATTTCAATAATTTGATCTTTAGCTTCATCGTACTTCCTTTCCTTCATTCTAGCTTTAATACATTTTAAGAAGCTCCCTTTAACATCTTTCTCTTTTTCATTCTAGATTTCCTTCATTCAGTATAAGGAAGCTCGTTCTTCATTTCCTTCATTCTAGCTTCAATACATTTTAACAGGCTACATTTAGCTTCTTTGTTCATTCTTCATTTAATTCTCGCTTCCGCTCAAGTTTCCTATAGCTTCCTTCTATTTTTTTCCCCTTCATTTTTACTTCATTACACGTAAGCTTTTCTTTAGCTTTTCTCTTATTTTGATTGACCTTTCTATAATAATTTAAGGGAGCTTCCTTTAGCTTTTCTCTCTTCGTTCTTAATTTTCTTCATTCTAACTTCATTAATTTAAGGAAGCTTAATTTAGATTCCTTCTCTTATTCTTGACTTCCTTCACTGACGCTTCAATACATCTTAACAAGCTTCGTTTGGCCTTTCTCTTCTTCCTTTCCTTCACTCTAACTTCCTTTCCTTCAATCTAACTTCATTTCCTTCACTCTAACTTCAATTTAAGGAAGCTTACTATAGCTTCTTTCTCTTTTTCTTTCTTTTCTATTCTAGCTTCAATACGTTTAAACAAGCTTCCTTTAGTTTCTTGTTCAGTCATTTCTTTCTAGCTTTAATACACTCAAACAATCCTTTAGCTTCTTTCTCTTCTTTCTTGATTTCCTTCATTCTAGCTTCATTACATGCAAGCGTTTCTTTACTTTCTTGTCTGACTTCATTATAGTTTTAATACACTCAAACTTTAGCTTCTTTTCTTCGTTCTTCGTTTCCTTCATTCTAGCGTCAGTACATTTTAACAAGCTCCCTATAGCTTCTTTCTCTTTTTCATTCCAGATTTCCTTTTCTAGCTTCAATATATTTTAACAATCTTCGTTTAGCTTCTTTCTCTTCTTTCTTGATTTTCTTTATTCTAGCTTCACTACATTAAACAAGCTTACATTAGCTTTTTTCCCTTTTTCATTCTTTATTCACTTCTTTCTAGTTTCAATACACACAAAGGTTTACCTTCTTCTTTCTTGATTCCCTTCATTCTAGTTTAAATATGTTTGAACTAGCTTCTTTCTCCTTCGTTCTTGATTTCGTTCATTCTAGCTTCATTACATAGAAACAAGATTCTTTTAGCTTCTTCATTTTTCATTTACTTCATTCTAACTTCAATACACTCAAACAAGCTTCTTTAACTTCTGTTTTTTATTTCCTTCATTCTAGCTTCATTACACGCAAACGTTTCTTTAGCTTTTCTCTTTTCTTGACTGACTTCACTATAGCTTTAATACACTCCAACAAGATTAGCTTCTTTCTCTTCTTTCTCGATTTCCTTTATTGTAGCTTCAATACGTTTAAAGAATCTTCCTTTAGCTTCTTCTTCCTTCTTCATTGATTTCTTTCTAGCTTTAATACAAACAAGATTCCTTTAGATTCTTTCTCTTCTTCTTTCTTGACTTCATTCTAGTGGCATTACATATAAACAAGCTTCTTTTAGCGTCTTTCTTGTTCATTCTTCAATTACTTCATTCTAACTTCAATACACTCAAACAAGCTTCCTTTAGCTTCTTTTTCTTAGTTCTTGATTTTCTTCATTCTAACTTCAATATATTAAGGAAGCTTAATTTAGCTTCTTTCTCTTTTTTATTCTTGATTTCCTTCATTCTAGCTTCAATGCGTTTAAACAATCTTCCTTTTGCTTCTTGTTCATTCATTTACTTTTTTCTAGCTTTAATACAAAAAAGTATCCTTTAGCTTCTTTCTCTTCTTTCTTGCTTTATCTTCATTCTTAATTTACTTCATCTAGCTTTTATATAGTCAAACAAGCAGTAAAGGGAGAATGGTAACATGCTCTGAATCGAGGAGTGTCCTCTCCAGAGCATGGATCCCGGGTAAGGAAATATGGGGATAGGATAGTTACCCAAGCAGCAGATCCCCTCTCTCAGTAATGCTGAAATGGTCAAATGGAAAGTCAAGAGCCAATACAATTGATTCCAGCAATGTCGCAGGCGTTGGCAGGCCGACACATGCTGCCTTCGGGAGGATAGCTCCGGATATTGCCTCGAAGATAACTCCTGAAGCCTTTTCATCAGTGGATATGGCCACAAGGTAGTGGAGGTTTGAAATCGGAGTTTCCCCTCACCTAGATGGCTGCCTTCCATGGCTGACGAGCCCCACCTACCCGGCTGTAGGAGTATAAGGGTTAGGGTTAGGGTTAGGGTTAGCTTTTGGGTTAGAGTTAGGTCTAGGGCTAGGGCAAAGGCTAGGGGTAAGGCTAGGCTAAGGGCTAGGGCTATGGCTAGGGCTAGGGCTAGGGTTAGGGTTAGGGTTAGCTTTTGGGTTAGGGTTAGGGTTAGGGCTAGGGCTAGGGCTAGGGCTAGGGATAGGGCAAAGGCTAGGGCTAGGGCTAGGGTTAGGGTTAGGGTTAGGGTTAGGATTAGGCTTAGGGTTAGGGTTAGGCTTAGGTTTAGGCTGAGGCTTAGGCTTAGGGTTAGGGTTAGGGCTAGGACTAGGACTAGGGCTAGGGTTAGGTTTAGGTCTAGGGTTAGGGTTAGGGTTAGGGTTAGGCTTAGGTTTAGGCTGAGGCTTAGGCTTAGGCTTAGGGTTAGGGTTAGGGCTAGGACTAGGACTAGGGCTAGGGTTAGGTTTAGGTCTAGGGTTAGGGTTAGGGTTAGGGTTAGGGTAAAGGTTAGTGTTAGTGTTAGGGCTAGGGTTAGGGTTAGGTTTAAGTTTAGCTTAAGGGTTAGGGTTAGGGTTAGCACTAGGGCTAGGTTTAGAGATAGGGTTAGGGTTAGCTTTTGGGGTAGGGTTAGGG
>NW_027589979.1:75000-80000 GCF_051106095.1 Pogona vitticeps
GTTACGGTTAGGGTTAGTGTTAGGGCTAGGGTTAGAGTTAGGTTTAGGTTTAGCGTTTGGGTTAGGGTTACGGTTAGGGTTAGTTTTAGGGTTAGGGTTAGCACTAGGGCTAGGTTAGGGTTAGGGTTAGGGTTAGGTTTAGGTTTAGGGATTGGGTCAAGTTTAGGGTAAGGTTTCGGTTTAGTGTTAGGTTTAGAGTTAGGGTTAGGGTTAAGGTTAGGGCTACGGTTAGGATTATGTTTAGAGTTAGCGTTAAGGTTAGGGTTAGGGTTACCTCTTGGGTTACGTTTTGGATTAGGGTTAGGGTTAGGGTTAGGTCTAGGGTTAAGGATAGGGTTAGGATTAGGGTTAGGGTTAGCTTTTCGGTAAGGGTTAGGTTTAGGTTTAGGTCTAGGGCAAAGGCTAGGGCTAAGGCTAGGGTTAGGGCTAGAGCTAGAGCTATGGCTAGGGCTAGGGTTAGGGTTAGTGTTAGAGTTAGTGTTAGGGTTAGGGTTAGGGTTAGGGTTAGGGTTAGGGCTAGGGTTAGGGTTAGGGTTAGGTTTAAGGTTAGGGTTACGGTTAGGGTTAGGGTTAGGGTTAGCACAAGGGCTAGTTTAAGGGTTAGGGTTTGGGTTAGGGTTAGGGTTAGGGTTCGTGTTAGGGTTAGGGTTAGTGTTAGGGTTAGGGTAAGTTTTAGGGTTAGGATTAGGGTTAGGGTTAGATCTAGGCTTAGGTTTACGCTTAGGCTTAGGCTTAGTCTTAGTCTTAGGCTTAGGCTTCGGCTTCGGCTTAGGGTTAGGCTTAGAGTTAGGGTTAGGGTTAGGGTTAGGGTCACTTTAAGGTTTAGGTTTAGGATTAAGGCTAGGTTTAGAGATAAGGTCAGGGTTAGTGTTAGGGCTAGGGTTAGAGTTAGGTTTAGGTTTAGCGTTTGGGTTAGGGTTACGGTTAGGGTTAGTTTTAGGGTTAGGGTTAGCACTAGGGCTAGGTTAGGGTTAGGGTTAGGGTTAGGGTTAGGGTTAGGGTTAAGGCCCTAGCCCGAGACTTAACCCTAACATCTACCCAAAAGCTAACCCTAACCCTAACCCTAACCCTAACTCTAGACCTAACCCTAACCCCAACCCTAACCCTAGCCCTAGCCCTAACTCTAATTCTAAACAAAACCCAAACCCTAAACCGAACCCTAACTCTAACCCCAAGCCTTTCCCTCACCCTATCCCTAAACCTATCCGTAACCCTAACCCTAACCCTAACCCTAACCCTAACCCAACTCTAATTCTCAACTAAACCCTATCCCTATCCCTAACCCTAACCCTAACCCTAACCCTAACCCTAACCCTAACCCTAACCCTAACCCTAACCCTAACCCTAACCCTAACCCTAACCCTAACCCTAACCCTAACCTAGTCCTAGCCTTAGCCCTAGCCTACCCTAAGCCTTTCCCTCACCCTAACCCTAGCCATAGCCCGACCTAGTCCTAACCTGAGCCCAAGCCTAGCCCTAGCCCTAACACTAACCGTAACCCTAACCTTAACCATAACCCTAATTCTAAACCAAACCTTAACCCTAACCCTAAGTGTTTCCCTCACCCTAACCCTAACCCTAGCCCTAACCCTAACCCTAACCCTAACCCTAACCCTAACCCTAATTCTAAACCAAACCCTAACCCTAACCCTAACCCTAACCCTAACCCTAGCCCTAACCTTAACCCCAACCCTAACCCTAACCCTAACCATAGACCTAACACTAACCCTAGCCATACTCCGCGCCCTAACCCTAAGCCTAAGCCTAAACCTGAGCCTACGCCTATGACTAAGCCTAGACCTAAGCCTAACGCTAACCCTAACCCTAACCCTAAACTGATCCTTATCCATAGCTATAGCCCTAGCCCTAACCTTAGCCTTAGCCCTAGACTTTGCCCTAGCCTTAGACTTAACCCTAACATCTACCCAAAAGCTAACCCTAACCCTAACCCTAACCCTAACTCTAGAACTATCCCTAACCGTAACCCTAACCCTTTCCCTCACCCTATCCCTAAACCTAGCCCTAACCCTAACCCTAACCCTAACCCTAACCCTAACCCTAACCCTAACCCTAACCCTAACCCTAACCCTAACCCTAACCCTAACCTAACCCTAACCCTAACCCTAAGAGTTTCCCTCACCCTATCCCTAAACCTAGCCGTAACCCTTACCCTTACCCTAATCCTAACTCTAACCCTAACCCTAACCCTAATTCTAAACTACACCCTATCCCTATCCCTAACCCTAACCCTAACCCTAAGCATAACCCTAATTCTAAACGAAACCCTAACCCTAACCCTAAGCGTTTCCCTCACCCTAACCCTAACCCTAGCCCTAACCCTAACCCTAACCCTAACCCTAACCCTAACCCTAACCCTAACCCTAACCCTAACCCTAACCCTAACCCTAACCCTAACCCTAAACCTAACCCTAATTCTAAACCAAACCCTAACCCTAACCCTAACCCTAACCCTAACCCTAACCCTAGCCCTAACCCTAACCCTAACACTAACCCTAACCATAACCATAGACCTAACCCTAACCCTAGCTATAGTCCGCGCCCTAACCCTAACCCTAAGCCTAAGCCTAAACATAAGCCTAAGCCTATGACTAAGAATAGACCTAAGCCTAACGCTAACCCTAACCCTAACCCTAACCCGATCCCTATCCATAGCTGTAGCCCTAGCCCTAACGTTTGCCTTAGCCCTAGACTTTGCCCTAGCCCTAGACTTAACCCTAACATCTACCCAAAAGGTAACCCTAACCCTAACCCTAACCCTAACCCTAACTCTAGAACTATCCCTAACCCTAACCCTAACTCTAGACCGATCCCTATCCCTAACCCTAACCATAACCCTAACCCTAACACTAACCCTAACCCTAACCCTAACACTAACACTAACCCAAAAGCTAACCCTAGCCCTAACTCTAATTCTAAACCAAACCCAAACCCTAACCCTAACCCTAACCGTAACCCTAACCCTTTCCCTCACCCTATCCCTAAACCTAGCCCTAACCCTAACCCTAACCCTAACCTTAACCCTAACCCTAACCCTAACCCTAACCCTAACTCTAATTCTCAACTAAACACTATCCCTATCCCTATCCCTATCCCTAACCCTAACCCTAACCCTAACCCTAACCCTAACCCTAACCCTAACCCTAACCCTAACCCTAACCCTAACCCTAACCCTAACCCTAACCCTAACCCTAACCTAGTCCTAGCCTTAGCCCTAGCCTACCCTAAGCCTTTCCCTCACCCTAACCCTAACCCTAGCCCTAACACTAATCCTAACCCTAGCCCTAGCCCTAGCCCTAGTCCTAGCCCTAACCCTAACTCTAACCCTAACACTAACCCTAACCCTAACCCTAACCCTAACCCTAACCCTAACCCTAACCCTAACACTAACCCTAACCCTAACCCTAATTCTAAACCAAACCCTAACCCTAACCCTAACCCTAACCCTAACCCTAACCCAAGCCTAACCCTAGCCATAGCCCGACCTAGTCCTAACCTTAGCCCAAGCCTAGCCCTAGCCCTAACACTAACCGTAACCCTAACCTTAACCATAACCCTAATTCTAAACCAAACCTTAACCCTAACCCTAAGTGTTTCCCTCACCCTAACCCTAACCCTAGCCCTAACACTAACACTAACCCTAGCCCTAGCCCTAGCCCTAGTCCTAGCCCTAACCCTAACCCTAACACTAACTCTAACCCTAACCCTAACCCTAACCCTAACCCTAACCCTAACCCTAACCGTAACCCTATAACCCTAACCCTAATTCTAAACCAAACCCTAACCCTAACCCTAACCCTAACCCTAACCCTAACCCTAACCCTAACCCTAACCCTAGCCCTAACCCTAACCCCAACCCTAACCCTAACCCTAACCATAGACCTAACCCTAACCCTAGCCATACTCCGCGCCCTAACCCTTAGCCTAAGCCTAAACCTGAGCCTACGCCTATGACTAAGCCTAGACCTAAGCCTAACGCTAACCCTAACCCTAACCCTAACCCGATCCTTATCCATAGCTATAGCCCTAGCCCTAACCTTAGCCTTAGCCCTAGACTTTGCCCTAGCCCTAGACTTAACCCTAACATCTACCGAAAAGCTAACCCTAACCCTAACCCTAACCCTAACCCTAACCCTAACTCTAGAACTATCCCTAACAGTAACCCTAACCCTTTCCCTCACCCTATCCCTAAAACTAGCCCTAACCCTAACCCTAACCCTAACCCTAACCCTAACCCTAACCCTAACCCTAACCCTAACCCTAACCCTAACCCTAACCCTAAGAGTTTCCCTCACCCTATCCCTAAACTTAGCCGTAACCCTTACCCTTACCCTAATCCTAACTCTAACCCTAACCCTAACCCTAATTCTAAACTACACCCTATCCCTATCCCTAACCCTAACCCTAACCCTAAGCATAACCCTAATTCTAAACCAAACCCTAACCCTAACCCTAAGCGTTTCCCTCACCCTAACCCTAACCCTAACCCTAGCCCTAACCCTAACCCTAACCCTAACCCTAACCATAACCCTAACCCTAACCCTAACCCTAACCCTAACCCTAACCCTCAACCTAAACCTAACCCTAATTCTAAACCAAACCCTAACCCTAACCCTAACCCTAACCCTAACCCTAACCCTAACCCTAACCCTAACCATAGACCTAACCCTAACCCTAGCTATAGTCCGCGCCCTAACCCTAACCCTAAGCCTAAGCCTAAACATAAGCCTAAGCCTATGACTAAGAATAGACCTAAGCCTAACTCTAACCCTAACCCTAACCCTAACCCGATCCCTATCCATAGCTGTAGCCCTAGCCCTAACGTTTGCCTTAGCCCTAGACTTTACCCTAGCCCTAGACTTAACCCTATCATCTACCCAAAAGGTAACCCTAACCCTAACCCTAACCCTAACCCTAACTCTAGAACTATCCCTAACCCTAACCCTAACTCTAGACCTATCCCTATCCCTAACCCTAACCAT
>NW_027589979.1:90000-117500 GCF_051106095.1 Pogona vitticeps
TAACCTTAACCCTAAACCTAACCGTAACCCTAACCCTAACCCTAGCCCTAGCCCTAGCCCTAGTCCTAGCGCTAACCCTAACCCTAACCCTAACCCTAACCCTAACCCCAGCCCTAAACCTAACCCTAACCCTAAACCTAACCATAGACCTAACCCTAACCCTAGCCATAGTCCGTGCCCTAACCCTAACCCTAAGCCTAAGCCTAAACATAATCCTAAGCCTATGACTAAGCCTAGACCTAAGCCTAATGCTAACCCTAACCCTAACCCGATCCCTATCCATTATTATAGCCCTAGCCCTAAACTTAGCCTTAGCCCTAGACTTTGCCATAGCCCTAGACTTAACCCTAACATCTACCCAAAAGCTAACCCTAACGCTAACCCTAACCCTAACCCTAACCCTAACCCTAACCCTAACTCTAGACCTATCCCTAACCCTAACCCTAACTCTAGAACTATCCCTATCCCTAAACCTAACCCTAACCCTAGCCCTAGCCCTAGCCCTAGTCCTAGCCCTAACCCTAACCCTAACCCTAACCCTAACCCTAACCCTAACCCTAACACTAACCCTAACCCTAACCCTAACCATAATCCTAATTCTAAACCAAACCCTAACCCTAACCCTAAGTGTTTCCCTCACCCTAACACTAACCCTAACCCTAACCCTAATTCTAAACCAAACCCTAACCCTAACCCTAACTCTAGCCATAACCCGACCTAGTCCTAACCTTAGCCCTAGCCTAGCCCTAGCCCTAACCCTAACCCTAACCCTAACCCTAATCATAACCCTAATTCTAAACCAAACCCTAAACCTAACCCTAAGCGTTTCCCTCACCCTAACCCTAACCCTAGCCCTAACCCTAACCCTAACCCTAGCCATAGCCCTAGCCCTAGCCCTAGCCCTAGTCCTAGCCCTAACCCTAACCCTAACCCTAACCCTAACCCTAACCCTAACCCTAACCCTAACCCTAACCCTAGCCCTAGCCCTAGCCCTAGCCCTAGCCCTAGTCCTAGCCCTAACCCTAACCCTAACCCTAGCCCGAACACTAACCCTAACCCTAGCCCTAGCGCTAGCCCTAGTCCTAGCCCTAACCCTAACCCTAACCCTAACCCTAACCCTAACCCTAACCCTAACCCTAACCCTAACCCTAACCCTAACCCTAACCCTAACCCTAACCCTAACCCTAACCCTAATTCTAAACCAAACCCTAACCCTAACCGTAAACCTAACCCTAACCCTAACCCTAACCCTAACCCTAGCCCTAAACCTACCCCTAACCCTAACCCTTACCATAGACCTAACCCTAACCCTAGCCATAGTCCGCGCCCTAACCCTAACCCTAAGCCTAAGCCTAAACCTAATCCTAAGCCTATGACTAAGCCTAGACCTAAGCCTAACGCTAACCCTAACCCTAACCCGATCCCTATCCATAGTTATAGCCCTAGCCCTAAACTTAGCCTTAGCCCTAGACTTTGCCCTAGCCGTAGACTTAACCCTAACATCTACCCAAAAGCTAACCCTAACCCTAACCCTAACCCTAACCCTAACCCTAACCCTAACCCTAACCCTAACCCTAACTCTAGACCTATCCCTAACCCTAACCCTAACTCTAGACCTATCCCTATCCCTATCCCTAACCCTAACCCTAACCCTAACCCTAACCCTAACCCTAACCCTAACCATAGACCTAACCCTAACCCTAGCCATAGTCCGCACCCTAACCCTAACCCTAAGCCTAAGCCTGAACCTAAGCCTAAGCCTATGACTAAGCCTAGACCTAAGCCTAACGCTAACCCTAACCCTAATCCTAACCCGATCCCTATCCATAGCTATAGCCCTAGCCCTAACCTTGGCCTTAGCCCTAGACTTTGCCCTAGCCCTAGACTTAACCCTAACATCTATGCAAAAGCTAACCCTAACCCTAACCCTAACCCTAACTCTAGACCTATCCCTAACCCTAACCCTAACTCTAGACCTATCCCTATCCCTAACCCTAACACTAACCCTAACCGTAACCCTAACCCTAACCCTAGCCCTAGCCCTAGCCCTAGTCCTAGCCCTAACCCTAACCCTAACCCTAACCCTAACCCTAATTCTAAACCAAACCCTAACCCTAACCGTAACCCTAACCCTAACCCTAACCCTAACCCTAACCCTAGCCCTAAACCTACCCCTAACCCTAACCCTTACCATAGACCTAACCCTAACCCTAGCCATAGTCCGCGCCCTAACCCTAACCCTAAGCCTAAGCCTAAACCTAATCCTAAGCCTATGACTAAGCCTAGACCTAAGCCTAACGCTAACCCTAACCCTAACCCGATCCCTATCCATAGTTATAGCCCTAGCCCTAAACTTAGCCTTAGCCCTAGACTTTGCCCTAGCCCTAGACTTAACCCTAACATCTACCCAAAATCTAACCCTAACCCTAACCCTAACCCTAACCCTAACCCTAACCCTAACCCTAACCCTAACTCTAGACCTATCCCTAACCCTAACCCTAACTCTAGACCTATCCCTATCCCTAACCCTAACCCTAACAGTAACCCTAACCCTAACCCTAACCCTAACCCTAACCATAGACCTAACCCTAACCCTAGCCATAGTCCGCGCCCTCACCCTAACCCTAAGCCTAAGCCTAAACCTAAGCCTAAGCCTATGACTAAGCCTAGACCTAAGCCTAACGCTAACCCTAACCCTAATCCTAACCCGATCCCTATCCATAGCTATAGCCCTAGCCCTAACCTTGGCCTTAGCCCTAGACTTTGCCCTAGCCCTAGACTTAACCCTAACATCTACCCAAATGCTAACCCTAACCCTAACCCTAACCCTAACTCTAGACCTATCCCTAAACCTAACCCTAACTCTAGACCTTTCCCAATCCCTAACCCTAACACTAACCCTAACCGTAACCCTAACCCTAACCCTAGCCCTAGCCCTAGCCCTAGTCCTAGCCCTAACCCTAACCCTAACCCTAACCCTAACCCTAACCCTAACCCTAACCCTAACCCTAACCCTAACCCTAACCCTATCACTAGCCATAGCCCGACCTAGTCCTAACCTTAGCCCTAGACTAGCCATAGCCCTAAACCTAACCCTAACCTAACCCTAACCCTAACCCTAACCCTAAGTCTAAGCCTAAACCTAAGCCTATGACTAAGCCTAGACCTAAGCCTATCGCTATCCCTAACCCTAACCCTAACCCTAACCCTAACCCTAACTCTAGACCTATCCCTAACCCTAACCCTAACTCTAGACCTATCCCTATCCCTTACCCTAACCCTAACCCTAACCCTAGCCCTAGCCCTAGCCCTAGTCCTAGCCCTAACCCTAACCCTAACCCTAACCCTAACCCTAACCCTAACCCTAACCCTAACCCTAACCCTAACCCTAACCCTAACCCTAATTCTAAACAAAACCCTAAACCTAACCCTAGCCCTAACACTAACCCTAACCCTAGCCCTAGCCCTAGCCCTAGCCCTAGTCCTAGCCCTAACCCTAACCCTAACCCTAAGCCTTTCCCTCACCCTATCCCTAACCCTAACCCTAACCCTAACCCTAACCCGATCCCTATCCATAGCTATAGCCCTAGCCCTAACCTTAGTCTTAGCCCTAGATTTTGCCCTAGCACTAGACTTAACCCTAACATCTACCCAAAAGCTAACCCTAACCCTAACCCTAACCCTAACCCTAACCCTAACTCTAGACCTATCCCTAACCCTAACCCTAGCTCGAGACCTATCCCTATCCCTAACCTTAACCCAAAGCCTAACCATAACCCTAACCCTAACCCTAGCCCTAGCCCTAGCCCTAGTCCCAGCCCTAACCCTAACCCTAACCCTAACCCTAACACTAACCCTAACCCTAACCCTAACCCTAACCCTATCCCTAGCCATAGCCCGACCTAGTCCTAACCTTAGCCCTAGACTAGCCATAGCCCTAACCCTAACCCTAACCCTAACCCTAACCCTAACCCTAACCCTAACCCTAAGCCTAAACCTAAGCCTATGACTAAGCCTAGACCTAAGCCTAACGCTAACCCTAACCCTAACCCTAACCCTAACCGGATCCCTATCCATAGTTATAGCCCTAGCCCTAAAGTTAGCCTTCGCCCTAGACTTTGCCCTAGCCCTAGACTTAACCCTAACATCTACCCAAAAGCTAACCCTAACCCTAACCCTAACCCTAACTCTAGACCTATCCCTAACCCTAACCCTAACTCTAGACCTATCCCTATCCCTTACACTAACCCTAACCCTAACCCTAGCCCCAGCCCTAGCCCTAGTCCTAGCCCTAACCCTAACCCTAACCCTAACCCTAACCCTAACCCTAACCCTAACCCTAACCCTAACCCTAACCCTAACCCTAATTCTAAACAAAACCCTAACCCTAACCCTAGCCCTAACACTAACCCTAACCCTAGCCCTAGCCCTAGCCCTAGCCCTAGTCCTAGCCCTAACCCTAACCCTAACCCTAAGCCTTTCCCTCACCCTATCCCTAACCCTAACCCTAACCCTAACCCTAACCCTAACCCTAACCCTAACCCTAACCCTAACCCTAATTCTAAACCAAACCCTAACCCTAACCGTAACCCTAACCCTAACCCTAACCCTAACCCTAACCCTATCCCTAGCCATAGCCCGACCTAGTCCTAACCTTAGCCCTAGACTAGCCATAGCCCTAACCCTAACCCTAACCCTAACCCTAACCCTAACCCTAACCCTAACCCTAAGCCTAAACCTAAGCCTATGACTAAGCCTAGACCTAAGCCTAACGCTAACCCTAACCCTAACCCTAACCCTAACCGGATCCCTATCCATAGTTATAGCCCTAGCCCTAAAGTTAGCCTTCGCCCTAGACTTTGCCCTAGCCCTAGACTTAACCCTAACATCTACCCAAAAGCTAACCCTAACCCTAACCCTAACCCTAACCCTAACTCTAGACCTATCCCTAACCCTAACCCTAACTCTAGACCTATCCCTATCCCTTACACTAACCCTAACCCTAACCCCAGCCCCAGCCCTAGCCCTAGTCCTAGCCCTAACCCTAACCCTAACCCTAACCCTAACCCTAACCCTAACCCTAACCCTAACCCTAACCCTAACCCTAATTCTAAACAAAACCCTAACCCTAACCCTAGCCCTAACACTAACCCTAACCCTAGCCCTAGCCCTAGCCCTAGCCCTAGTCCTAGCCCTAACCCTAACCCTAACCCTAAGCCTTTCCCTCACCCTATCCCTAACCCTAACCCTAACCCTAACCCTAACCCTAACCCTAACCCTAACCCTAACCCTAACCCTAATTCTAAACCAAACCCTAACCCTAACCGTAACCCTAACCCTAACCCTCACCCTAACCCTAACCCTAGCCCTAAACCTACCCCTAACCCTAACCCTTACCATAGACCTAACCCTAACCCTAGCCATAGTCCGCGCCCTAACCCTAACCCTAAGCCTAAGCCTAAACCTAATCCTATGCCTATGACTAAGCCTAGACCTAAGCCTAACGCTAACCCTAACCCTAACCCGATCCCTATCCATAGTTATAGCCCTAGCCCTAAACTTAGCCTTAGCCCTAGACTTTGCCCTAGCCCTAGACTTAACCCTAACATCTACCCAAAAGCTAACCCTAACCCTAACCCTAACCCTAACCCTAACCCTAACCCTAACCCTAACTCTAGACCTATCCCTAACCCTAACCCTAACTCTAGACCTATCCCTATCCCTAACCCTAACCCTAACAGTAACCCTAACCCTAACCCTAACCCTAACCCTAACCCTAACCATAGACCTAACCCTAACCCTAGCCATAGTCCGCGCCCTCACCCTAACCCTAAGCCTAAGCCTAAACCTAAGCCTAAGCCTATGACTAAGCCTAGACCTAAGCCTAACGCTAACCCTAACCCTAATCCTAACCCGATCCCTATCCATAGCTATAGCCCTAGCCCTAACCTTGGCCTTAGCCCTAGACTTTGCCCTAGCCCTACACTTAACCCTAACATCTACCCAAAAGCTAACCCTAACCCTAACCCTAACCCTAACTCTAGACCTATCCCTAACCCTAACCCTAACTCTAGACCTTTCCCAATCCCTAACCCTAACACTAACCCTAACCGTAACCCTAACCCTAACCCTAGCCCTAGCCCTAGCCCTAGTCCTAGCCCTAACCCTAACCCTAACCCTAACCCTAACCCTAACCCTAACCCTAACCCTAACCCTAACCCTAACCCTAACCCTAACCCTAACCCTAACCCTAACCCTAACCCTATCCCTAGCCATAGCCCGACCTAGTCCTAACCTTAGCCCTAGACTAGCCATAGCCCTAAACCTAACCCTAACCTAACCCTAACCCTAACCCTAACCCTTAGTCTAAGCCTAAACCTAAGCCTATGACTAAGCCTAGACCTAAGCCTATCGCTAACCCTAACCCTAACCCTAACCCTAACCCTAACCCTAACTCTAGACCTATCCCTAACCCTAACCCTAACTCTAGACCTATCCCTATCCCTTACCCTAACCCTAACCCTAACCCTAGCCCTAGCCCTAGCCCTAGTCCTAGCCCTAACCCTAACCCTAACCCTAACCCTAACCCTAACCCTAACCCTAACCCTAACCCTAACCCTAACCCTAATTCTAAACAAAACCCTAACCCTAACCCTAGCCCTAACACTAACCCTAACCCTAGCCCTAGCCCTAGCCCTAGCCCTAGTCCTAGCCCTAACCCTAACCCTAACCCTAAGCCTTTCCCTCACCCTATCCCTAACCCTAACCCTAACCCTAACCCTAACCCTAACCCTAACCCTAACCCTAATTCTAAACCAAACCCTAACCCTAACCGTAACCCTAACCCTAACACTAACCCTAACCCTAACCCTAGCCCTAAACCTACCCCTAACCCTAACCCTTACCATAGACCTAACCCTAACCCTAGCCATAGTCCGCGCCCTAACCCTAACCCTAAGCCTAAGCCTAAACCTAATCCTAAGCCTATGACTAAGCCTAGACCTAAGCCTAACGCTAACCCTAACCCTAACCCGATCCCTATCCATAGTTATAGACCTAGCCCTAAACTTAGCCTTAGCCCTAGACTTTGCCCTAGCCCTAGACTTAACCCTAACATCTACCCAAAAGCTAACCCTAACCCTAACCCTAACCCTAACCCTAACCCTAACCCTAACCCTAACCCTAACCCTAACCCTAACTCTAGACCTATCCCTAACCCTAACCCTAACTCTAGACCTATCCCTATCCCTAACCCTAACCCTAACAGTAACCCTAACCCTAACCCTAACCCTAACCCTAACCCTAACCATAGACCTAACCCTAACCCTAGCCATAGTCCGCGCCCTCACCCTAACCCTAAGCCTAAGCCTAAACCTAAGCCTAAGCCTATGACTAAGCCTAGACCTAAGCCTAACGCTAACCCTAACCCTAATCCTAACCCGATCCCTATCCATAGCTATAGCCCTAGCCCTAACCTTGGCCTTAGCCCTAGACTTTGCCCTAGCCCTAGACTTAACCCTAACATCTACCCAAAAGCTAACCCTAACCCTAACCCTAACCCTAACTCTAGACCTATCCCTAAACCTAACCCTAACTCTAGACCTTTCCCAATCCCTAACCCTAACACTAACCCTAACCGTAACCCTAACCCTAACCCTAGCCCTAGCCCTAGCCCTAGTCCTAGCCCTAACCCTAACCCTAACCCTAACCCTAACCCTAACCATAACCCTAACCCTAACCCTAACCCTAACCCTAACCCTAACCCTATCCCTAGCCATAGCCCGACCTAGTCCTAACCTTAGCCCTAGACTAGCCATAGCCCTAAACCTAACCCTAACCTAACCCTAACCCTAACCCTAACCCTAAGTCTAAGCCTAAACCTAAGCCTATGACTAAGCCTAGACCTAAGCCTATCGCTAACCCTAACCCTAACCCTAACCCTCACCCTAACCCGATCCCTATCCATAGCTATAGCCCTAGCCCTAACCTTAGCCTTAGCCCTAAATTTTGCCCTAGCCCTAGACTTAACCCTAACATCTACCCAAAAGCTAACCCTAACCCTAACCCTAACCCTAACCCTAACTCTAGACCTATCTCTAACCCTAACCCTAATTCGAGACCTATCCCTATCCCTAACCTTAACCCTAACCCTAACCTTAACCCTAACCCTAAGCCTAGCCCTAGCCCTAGCCCTAGCCCTAGTCCTAGCCCTAACCCTAACCCTAACCCTAACCCTAACCCTAACCCTAACCCTAACCCTAGCCCTAAACCTAACCCTAACCCTAACCCTAACCATAGACCTAACCCTAACCCTAGCCATAGTCCGCGCCCTAACCCTAACCCTAAGCTTAAGCCTAAACCTAATCCTAAGCCTATGACTAAGCCTAGACCTAAGCCTAACGCTAACCCTAACCCTAACCCGATCCCTATCCATTATTATAGCCCTAGCCCTAAACTTAGCCTTAGCCCTAGACTTTGCCATAGCCCTAGACTTAACCCTAACATCTACCCAAAAGCTAACCCTAACGCTAACCCTAACCCTAACCCTAACCCTAACCCTAACCCTAACACTAACTCTAGACCTATCCCTAACCCTAACCCTAACTCTAGACCTATCCCTGTCCCTAACCCTAACCCTAACCCTAACCCTAACCCTAACCCTAACCCTAACCCTAACCCTAACCATAGACCTAACCCTAACCCTAGCCATAGTCCGCGCCCTAACCCTAACCCTAAGCCTAAGCCTAAACCTAAGCCTAAGCCTATGACTAAGCCTAGACCTAAGCCTAACGCTAACCCTAACCCTAATCCTAACCCGATCCCTATCCATAGCTATAGCCCTAGCCCTAACCTTGGCCTTAGCCCTAGACTTTGCCCTAGCCCTAGACTTAACCGTAACATCTACCCAAAAGCTAACCCTAACCCTAAACCTAACCCTAACTCTAGACCTATCCCTAACCCTAACCCTAACTCTAGACCTATCCCTATCCCTATTCCTAACCCTAACCCTAACCCTAACCGTAACCCTAACCTTAACCCTAGCCCTAGCCCTAGCCCTAGCCCTAGCCCTAGCCCTAACCCTAACCCTAACCCTAACCCTAACCCTAACCCTAACCCTAACCCTATCCCTAGCCATAGCCCGACCTAGTCCTAACCTTAGCCCTAGACTAGCCATAGCCCTAACCCTAACCCTAACCCTAACCCTAACCCTAACCCTAACCCTAACCCTAACCCTAACCCTAACCCTAACCCTAAGCCTAAACCTAAACCTAAGCCTATGACTAAGCCTAGACCTAAGCCTAACGCTAACCCTAACACTAACCCTAACCCTAACCCGATCCCTATCCATAGCTATAGCCCTAGCCCTAACCTTAGCCTTAGCCCTAGATTTTGCCCTAGCCCTAGACTTAACCCTAACATCTACCCAAAAGCTAACCCTAACCCTAACCCTAACCCTAACCCTAACCCTAACTCTACACCTATCCCTAACCCTAACCCTAACTCGAGACCTATCCCTATCCCTAACCTTAACCCTAACCCTAACCATAACCCTAACCCTAACCCTAGCCCTAGCCCTAGCCCTAGTCCTAGCCCTAACCCTAACCCTAACCCTAACCCTAACACTAACCCTAACCTTAACCCTAACCCTAACTCTAGACCTATCCCTAACCCTAACCCTAACTCTAGACCTATCCCTATCCCTAACCCTAACCCTAACCCTAACCCTAACCGTAACCCTAACCCTAACCCTAGCCCTAGCCCTAGACCTAGCCCTAGCCCTAGCCCTAACCCTAACCCTAACCCTAACCCTAACCATAACCCTAACCCTAACCCTAACCCTAACCCTAAGCCTAAACCTAAGCCTATGACTAAGCCTAGACCTAAGCCTAACGCTAACCCTAACCCTAACCCTAACCCTAACACTAACTCTAGACCTATCCCTAACCCTAACCCTAACTCTAGACCTATCCCTGTCCCTAACCCTAACCCTAACCCAAACCCTAACCCTAACCCTAACCCTAACCCTAACCATAGACCTAACCCTAACCCTAGCCATAGTCCGCGCCCTAACCCTAACCCTAAGCCTAAGCCTAAACCTAAGCTTAAGCCTATGACTAAGCCTAGACCTAAGCCTAACGCTAACCCTAACCCTAATCCTAACCCGATCCCTATCCATAGCTATAGCCCTAGCCCTAACCTTGGCCTTAGCCCTAGACTTTGCCCTAGCCCTAGACTTAACCGTAACATCTACCCAAAAGCTAACCCTAACCCTAACCCTAACCCTAACTCTAGACCTATCCCTAACCCTAACCCTAACTCTAGACCTATCCCTATCCCTATTCCTAACCCTAACCCTAACCCTAACCGTAACCCTAACCTTAACCCTAGCCCTAGCCCTAGCCCTAGCCCTAGCCCTAGCCCTAACCCTAACCCTAACCCTAACCCTAACCCTAACCCTAACCCTAACCCTAACCCTATCCCTAGCCATAGCCCGACCTAGTCCTAACCTTAGCCCTAGACTAGCCATAGCCCTAACCCTAACCCTAACCCTAACCCTAACCCTAACCCTAACCCTAACCCTAACCCTAACCCTAACCATAACCCTAACCCTAACCCTAACCCTAAGCCTAAACCTAAGCCTATGACTAAGCCTAGACCTAAGCCTAACGCTAACCCTAACCCTAACCCTAACCCGATCCCTATCCATAGCTATAGCCCTAGCCCTAACCTTAGCCTTAGCCCTAGATTTTGCCCTAGCCCTAGACTTAACCCTAACATCTACCCAAAAGCTAACCCTAACCCTAACCCTAACCCTAACCCTAACCCTAACTCTAGACCTATCCCTAACCCTAACCCTAACTCGAGACCTATCCCTATCCCTAACCTTAACCCTAACCCTAACCATAACCCTAACCCTAACCCTAGCCCTAGCCCTAGCCCTAGTCCTAGCCCTAACCCTAACCCTAACCCTAACCCTAACACTAACCCTAACCTTAACCCTAACCCTAACTCTAGACCTATCCCTAACCCTAACCCTAACTCTAGACCTATCCCTATCCCTAACCCTAACCCTAACCCTAACCCTAACCGTAACCCTAACCCTAACCCTAGCCCTAGCCCTAGACCTAGCCCTAGCCCTAGCCCTAACCCTAACCCTAACCCTAACCCTAACCCTAACCCTAACCCTATCCCTAGCCATAGCCCGACCTAGTCCTAACCTTAGCCCTAGACTAGCCATAGCCCTAACCCTAACCCTAACCCTAACCCTAACCCTAACCCTAACCCTAACCCTAAGCCTAAACCTAAGCCTATGACTAAGCCTAGACCTAAGCCTAACGCTAACCCTAACCCTAACCCTAACCCTAACACTAACTCTAGACCTATCCCTAACCCTAACCCTAACTCTAGACCTATCCCTGTCCCTAACCCTAACCCTAACCCTAACCCTAACCCTAACCCTAACCCTAACCCTAACCCTAACCATAGACCTAACCCTAACCCTAGCCATAGTCCGCGCCCTAACCCTAACCCTAAGCCTAAGCCTAAACCTAAGCTTAAGCCTATGACTAAGCCTAGACCTAAGCCTAACGCTAACCCTAACCCTAATCCTAACCCGATCCCTATCCATAGCTATAGCCCTAGCCCTAACCTTGGCCTTAGCCCTAGACTTTGCCCTAGCCCTAGACTTAACCGTAACATCTACCCAAAAGCTAACCCTAACCCTAACCCTAACCCTAACTCTAGACCTATCCCTAACCCTAACCCTAACTCTAGACCTATCCCTATCCCTATTCCTAACCCTAACCCTAACCCTAACCGTAACCCTAACCTTAACCCTAGCCCTAGCCCTAGCCCTAGCCCTAGCCCTAACCCTAACCCTAACCCTAACCCTAACCCTAACCCTAACCCTAACCCTAACCCTATCCCTAGCCATAGCCCGACCTAGTCCTAACCTTAGCCCTAGACTAGCCATAGCCCTAACCCTAACCCTAACCCTAACCCTAACCCTAACCCTAACCCTAACCCTAACCCTAACCCTAAGCCTAAACCTAAGCCTATGACTAAGCCTAGACCTAAGCCTAACGCTAACCCTAACCCTAACCCTAACCCTAACCCGATCCCTATCCATAGCTATAGCCCTAGCCCTAACCTTAGCCTTAGCCCTAGATTTTGCCCTAGCCCTAGACTTAACCCTAACATCTACCCAAAAGCTAACCCTAACCCTAACCCTAACCCTAACCCTAACCCTAACTCTAGACCTATCCCTAACCCTAACCCTAACTCGAGACCTATCCCTATCCCTAAACTTAACCCTAACCCTAACCATAACCCTAACCCTAACCCTAGCCCTAGCCCTAGCCCTAGTCCTAGCCCTAACCCTAACCCTAACCCTAACCCTAACACTAACCCTAACCTTAACCCTAACCCTAACTCTAGACCTATCCCTAACCCTAACCCTAACTCTAGACCTATCCCTATCCCTAACCCTAACCCTAACCCTAACCCTAACCGTAACCCTAACCCTAACCCTAGCCCTAGCCCTAGCCCTAGCCCTAGCCCTAGCCCTAACCCTAACCCTAACCCTAACCCTAACCCTAACCCTAACCCTAACCCTATCCCTAGCCATAGCCCGACCTAGTCCTAACCTTAGCCCTAGACTAGCCATAGCCCTAACCCTAACCCTAACCCTAACCCTAACCCTAACCCTAACCCTAACCCTAACCCTAAGCCTAAACCTAAGCCTATGACTAAGCCTAGACCTAAGCCTCACGCTAACCCTAACCCTAACCCTAACCCTAACCCTAACCCGATCCCTATCCATAGCTATAGCCCTAGCCCTAACCTTAGCCTTAGCCCTAGATTTTGCCCTAGCCCTAGACTTAACCCTAACATCTACCCAAAAGCTAACCCTAACCCTAACCCTAACCCTAACCCTAACCCTAACCCTAACCATAACCCTAAGCCTAAACCTAAGCCTATGACTAAGCCTAGACCTAAGCCTAACGCTAACCCTAACCCTAACCCTAACCCTAAACCTAACCCGATCCCTATCCATAGCTATAGCCCTAGCCCTAACCTTAGCCTTAGCCCTAGATTTTGCCCTAGCCCTAGACTTAACCCTAACATCTACCCAAAAGCTAACCCTAACCCTAACCCTAACCCTAACCCTAACCCTAACTCTAGACCTATCCCTAACCCTAACCCTAACTCGAGACCTATCCCTATCCCTAACCCTAACCCTAACCCTAACCGTAACCCTAACCCTAACCCTAGCCCTAGCCCTAGCCCTAGTCCTAGCCCTAACCCTAACCCTAACCCTAACCCTAACACTAACCCTAACCCTAACCCTAACCCTAACCCTATCCCTAGCCATAGCCCGACCTAGTCCTAACCTTAGCCCTAGACTAGCCATAGCCCTAACCCTAACCCTAATCCTAACCCTAACCCTAACCCTAACCCTAACCCTAACCCTAACCCTAGCTATAGTCCGCGCCCTAACCCTAACCCTAAGCCTAAGCCTAAACCTAATCCTAAGCCTATGACTAAGCCTAGACCTAAGCCTAACGCTAAACCTAACCCTAACCCGATCACTATCCATAGTTATAGCCCTAGCCCTAAAGTTAGCCTTCGCCCTAGACTTTGCCCTAGCCCTAGACTTAACCCTAACATCTACCCAAAAGCTAACCCTAACCCTAACCCTAACCCTAACTCTAGACCTATCCCTAACCCTAACCCTAACTCTAGACCTATCCCTATCCCTAACCCTAACCCTAACCCTAACCCTAGCCCTAGCCCTAGCCCTAGTCCTAGCCCTAACCCTAACCCTAACCCTAACCCTAACCCTAACCCTAACCCTAACCCTAACCCTAACCCTAACCCTAATTCTAAACCAAACCCTAACCCTAACCCTAGCCCTAACACTAACCCTAACTCTAGCCCTAGCCCTAGCCCTAGCCCTAGCTCTAGTCCTAGCCCTAACCCTAACCCTAACCCTAAGCCTTTCCCTCACCCTATCCCTAACCCTAACCCTAACCCTAACCCTAACCCTAACCCTAACCCTAATTCTAAACCAAACACTCATCCTAACCCTAACCCTAACCCTAACCCTAACCCTAACCCTAACCCTAACCCTAACCCTAACCCTAACCCTAACCCTAGCCATTACCTGACCTAGTGCTAACCTTAACCCTAGCCTAGCCCTAGCCCTAACCCTAACCCTAACCCTAACCCTAATCATAACCCTAATTCTAAACCAAAACCTAAACCTAACCCTAAGCGTTTCCCTCACCCTAACCCTAACCCTAGACCTAACACTAACCCTAACCCTAGCCCTAGCCCTAGCCCTAGCCCTAGCCCTAGCCCTAGCCCTAACCCTAACCCTAACCCTAACCCTAACCCTAACCCTAACCCTAACCCTATCCCTAGCCATAGCCCGACCTAGTCCTAACCTTAGCCCTAGACTAGCCATAGCCCTAACCCTAACCCTAACCCTAACCCTAACCCTAACCCTAACCCTAACCCTAACCCTAACCCTAAGCCTAAACCTAAGCCTATGACTAAGCCTAGACCTAAGCCTAACGCTAACCCTAACCCTAACCCTAACCCTAACCCGATCCCTATCCATAGCTATAGCCCTAGCCCTAACCTTAGCCTTAGCCCTAGATTTTGCCCTAGCCCTAGACTTAACCCTAACATCTACCCAAAAGCTAACCCTAACCCTAACCCTAACCCTAACCCTAACCCTAACTCTAGACCTATCCCTAACCCTAACCCTAACTCGAGACCTATCCCTATCCCTAAACTTAACCCTAACCCTAACCATAACCCTAACCCTAACCCTAGCCCTAGCCCTAGCCCTAGTCCTAGCCCTAACCCTAACCCTAACCCTAACCCTAACACTAACCCTAACCTTAACCCTAACCCTAACTCTAGACCTATCCCTAACCCTAACCCTAACTCTAGACCTATCCCTATCCCTAACCCTAACCCTAACCCTAACCCTAACCGTAACCCTAACCCTAACCCTAGCCCTAGCCCTAGCCCTAGCCCTAGACCTAGCCCTAACCCTAACCCTAACCCTAACCCTAACCCTAACCCTAACCCTATCCCTAGCCATAGCCCGACCTAGTCCTAACCTTAGCCCTAGACTAGCCATAGCCCTAACCCTAACCCTAACCCTAACCCTAACCCTAACCCTAACCCTAACCCTAACCCTAACCCTAACCCTAAGCCTAAACCTAAGCCTATGACTAAGCCTAGACCTAAGCCTCACGCTAACCCTAACCCTAACCCTAACCCTAACCCTAACCCGATCCCTATCCATAGCTATAGCCCTAGCCCTAACCTTAGCCTTAGCCCTAGATTTTGCCCTAGCCCTAGACTTAACCCTAACATCTACCCAAAAGCTAACCCTAACCCTAACCCTAACCCTAACCCTAACCCTAACCCTAACCATAACCCTAAGCCTAAACCTAAGCCTATGACTAAGCCTAGACCTAAGCCTAACGCTAACCCTAACCCTAACCCTAACCCTAACCCTAACCCGATCCCTATCCATAGCTATAGCCCTAGCCCTAACCTTAGCCTTAGCCCTAGATTTTGCCCCAGCCCTAGACTTAACCCTAACATCTACCCAAAAGCTAACCCTAACCCTAACCCTAACCCTAACCCTAACCCTAACTCTAGACCTATCCCTAACCCTAACCCTAACTCGAGACCTATCCCTATCCCTAACCCTAACCCTAACCCTAACCGTAACCCTAACCCTAACCCTAGCCCTAGCCCTAGCCCTAGTCCTAGCCCTAACCCTAACCCTAACCCTAACCCTAACACTAACCCTAACCCTAACCCTAACCCTAACCCTATCCCTAGCCATAGCCCGACCTAGTCCTAACCTTAGCCCTAGACTAGCCATAGCCCTAACCCTAACCCTAATCCTAACCCTAACCCTAACCCTAACCCTAACCCTAACCCTAGCTATAGTCCGCGCCCTAACCCTAACCCTAAGCCTAAGCCTAAACCTAATCCTAAGCCTATGACTAAGCCTAGACCTAAGCCTAACGCTAACCCTAACCCTAACCCGATCACTATCCATAGTTATAGCCCTAGCCCTAAAGTTAGCCTTCGCCCTAGACTTTGCCCTAGCCCTAGACTTAACCCTAACATCTACCCAAAAGCTAACCCTAACCCTAACCCTAACCCTAACTCTAGACCTATCCCTAACCCTAACCCTAACTCTAGACCTATCCCTATCCCTAACCCTAACCCTAACCCTAACCCTAGCCCTAGCCCTAGCCCTAGTCCTAGCCCTAACCCTAACCCTAACCCTAACCCTAACCCTAACCCTAACCCTAACCCTAACCCTAACCCTAACCCTAACCCTAACCCTAACCCTAATTCTAAACCAAACCCTAACCCTAACCCTAGCCCTAACACTAACCCTAACTCTAGCCCTAGCCCTAGCCCTAGCCCTAGCTCTAGTCCTAGCCCTAACCCTAACCCTAACCCTAAGCCTTTCCCTCACCCTATCCCTAACCCTAACCCTAACCCTAACCCTAACCCTAACCCTAACCCTAACCCTAACCCTAATTCTAAACCAAACACTCATCCTAACCCTAACCCTAACCCTAACCCTAACCCTAACCCTAACCCTAACCCTAACCCTAACCCTAGCCATTACCTGACCTAGTGCTAACCTTAACCCTAGCCTAGCCCTAGCCCTAACCATAACCCTAACCCTAACCCTAATCATAACCCTAATTCTAAACCAAAACCTAAACCTAACCCTAAGCGTTTCCCTCACCCTAACCCTAACCCTAGACCTAACACTAACCCTAACCCTAGCCCTAGCCATAGCCCTAGCCCTAGCCCTAGCCCTAACCCTAACCCTAACCCTAACCCTAACCCTAACCCTAACCCTAACCCTAACCCTAACCCTAATTCTAAACCAAACCCTAACCCTAACCCTAACCCTAACCCTAATCCTAACCCTAACCCTAGCCCTAACACTAACACTAACCCTAGCCCTAGCCCTAGCCCTAGTCCTAGCCCTAACCCTAACCCTAACCCTAACCCTAACCCTAACCCTAACTCTAACCCTAACCCTAACCCTAACCCTAATTCTAAACCAAACCCTAACCCTAACCCTAACCCTAACCCTAACCCTAACCCTAACCCTAACCCTAATCCTAGCCCTAAACCTAACCCTAACCCTAACCCTAACCCTAACCATAGACCTAACCCTAACCTTAGCCATAGTCCGCGCCCTAACGCTAACCCTAACCCTAATCCTAACCCGATACATATCCATAGTTATAGCCCTAGCCCTAAACTTAGCCTTAGCCCTAGACTTTGCCCTAGCCCTAGACTTAACCCTAACATCTACCCAAAAGCTAACCCTAACCCTAACCCTAACCCTAACCCTAACCCTAACCCTAACTCTAGACCTATCCCTAACCCTAACCCTAACTCTAGACCTATCCCTATCCCTAACCCTAACCCTAACAGTAACCCTAACCCTAACCCTAACCCTAACCCTAACCCTAACCATAGACCTAACCCTAACCCTAGCCATAGTCCGCGCCCTCACCCTAACCCTAAGCCTAAGCCTAAACCTAAGCCTAAGCCTATGACTAAGCCTAGACCTAAGCCTAACGCTAACCCTAACCCTAATCCTAACCCGATCCCTATCCATAGCTATAGCCCTAGCCCTAACCTTGGCCTTAGCCCTAGACTTTGCCCTAGCCCTAGACTTAACCCGAACATCTACCCAAAAGCTAACCCTAACCCTAACCCTAACCCTAACTCTAGACCTATTCCTAAACCTAACCCTAACTCTAGACCTTTCCCTATCCCTAACCCTAACACTAACCCTAACCGTAACCCTAACCCTAACCCTAGCCCTAGCCCTAGCCCTAGTCCTAGCCCTAACCCTAACCCTAACCCTAACCCTAACCCTAACCCTAACCCTAACCCTAACCCTAACCCTAATCATAACCCTAATTCTAAACCAAAACCTAAACCTAACCCTAAGCGTTTCCCTCACCCTAACCCTAACCCTAGACCTAACACTAACCCTAACCCTAGCCCTAGCCCTAGCCCTAGCCCTAGCCCTAGCCCTAGCCCTAACCCTAACCCTAACCCTAACCCTAACCCTAACCCTAACCCTAACCCTATCCCTAGCCATAGCCCGACCTAGTCCTAACCTTAGCCCTAGACTAGCCATAGCCCTAACCCTAACCCTAACCCTAACCCTAACCCTAACCCTAACCCTAACCCTAACCCTAACCCTAACCCTAAGCCTAAACCTAAGCCTATGACTAAGCCTAGACCTAAGCCTAACGCTAACCCTAACCCTAACCCTAACCCTAACCCGATCCCTATCCATAGCTATAGCCCTAGCCCTAACC
The DNA here is from genome assembly GCF_051106095.1 of Pogona vitticeps. NCBI lineage: Eukaryota > Metazoa > Chordata > Lepidosauria > Squamata > Agamidae > Pogona > Pogona vitticeps. Next base: position 108,411 of record NW_027589979.1, read on the forward strand.
TTAGCCTTAGCCCTAGATTTTGCCCTAGCCCTAGACTTAACCCTAACATCTACCCAAAAGCTAACCCTAACCCTAACCCTAACCCTAACCCTAACCCTAACTCTAGACCTATCCCTAACCCTAACCCTAACTCGAGACCTATCCCTATCCCTAAACTTAACCCTAACCCTAACCATAACCCTAACCCTAACCCTAGCCCTAGCCCTAGCCCTAGTCCTAGCCCTAACCCTAACCCTAACCCTAACCCTAACACTAACCCTAACCTTAACCCTAACCCTAACTCTAGACCTATCCCTAACCCTAACCCTAACTCTAGACCTATCCCTATCCCTAACCCTAACCCTAACCCTAACCCTAACCGTAACCCTAACCCTAACCCTAGCCCTAGCCCTAGCCCTAGCCCTAGACCTAGCCCTAACCCTAACCCTAACCCTAACCCTAACCCTAACCCTAACCCTAACCCTATCCCTAGCCATAGCCCGACCTAGTCCTAACCTTAGCCCTAGACTAGCCATAGCCCTAACCCTAACCCTAACCCTAACCCTAACCCTAACCCTAACCCTAACCCTAACCCTAAGCCTAAACCTAAGCCTATGACTAAGCCTAGACCTAAGCCTCACGCTAACCCTAACCCTAACCCTAACCCTAACCCTAACCCGATCCCTATCCATAGCTATAGCCCTAGCCCTAACCTTAGCCTTAGCCCTAGATTTTGCCCTAGCCCTAGACTTAACCCTAACATCTACCCAAAAGCTAACCCTATCCCTAACCCTAACCCTAACCCTAACCCTAACCCTAACCATAACCCTAAGCCTAAACCTAAGCCTATGACTAAGCCTAGACCTAAGCCTAACGCTAACCCTAACCCTAACCCTAACCCTAACCCTAACCCGATCCCTATCCATAGCTATAGCCCTAGCCCTAACCTTAGCCTTAGCCCTAGATTTTGCCCCAGCCCTAGACTTAACCCTAACATCTACCCAAAAGCTAACCCTAACCCTAACCCTAACCCTAACCCTAACCCTAACTCTAGACCTATCCCTAACCCTAACCCTAACTCGAGACCTATCCCTATCCCTAACCCTAACCCTAACCCTAACCGTAACCCTAACCCTAACCCTAGCCCTAGCCCTAGCCCTAGTCCTAGCCCTAACCCTAACCCTAACCCTAACCCTAACACTAACCCTAACCCTAACCCTAACCCTAACCCTATCCCTAGCCATAGCCCGACCTAGTCCTAACCTTAGCCCTAGACTAGCCATAGCCCTAACCCTAACCCTAATCCTAACCCTAACCCTAACCCTAACCCTAACCCTAACCCTAGCTATAGTCCGCGCCCTAACCCTAACCCTAAGCCTAAGCCTAAACCTAATCCTAAGCCTATGACTAAGCCTAGACCTAAGCCTAACGCTAACCCTAACCCTAACCCGATCACTATCCATAGTTATAGCCCTAGCCCTAAAGTTAGCCTTCGCCCTAGACTTTGCCCTAGCCCTAGACTTAACCCTAACATCTACCCAAAAGCTAACCCTAACCCTAACCCTAACCCTAACTCTAGACCTATCCCTAACCCTAACCCTAACTCTAGACCTATCCCTATCCCTAACCCTAACCCTAACCCTAACCCTAGCCCTAGCCCTAGCCCTAGTCCTAGCCCTAACCCTAACCCTAACCCTAACCCTAACCCTAACCCTAACCCTAACCCTAACCCTAACCCTAACCCTAACCCTAACCCTAACCCTAACCCTAACCCTAATTCTAAACCAAACCCTAACCCTAACCCTAGCCCTAACACTAACCCTAACTCTAGCCCTAGCCCTAGCCCTAGCCCTAGCCCTAGCTCTAGTCCTAGCCCTAACCCTAACCCTAACCCTAAGCCTTTCCCTCACCCTATCCCTAACCCTAACCCTAACCCTAACCCTAACCCTAACCCTAACCCTAACCCTAATTCTAAACCAAACACTCATCCTAACCCTAACCCTAACCCTAACCCTAACCCTAACCCTAACCCTAACCCTAGCCATTACCTGACCTAGTGCTAACCTTAACCCTAGCCTAGCCCTAGCCCTAACCATAACCCTAACCCTAACCCTAATCATAACCCTAATTCTAAACCAAAACCTAAACCTAACCCTAAGCGTTTCCCTCACCCTAACCCTAACCCTAGACCTAACACTAACCCTAACCCTAGCCCTAGCCCTAGCCCTAGCCCTAGCCCTAGCCCTAACCCTAACCCTAACCCTAACCCTAACCCTAACCCTAACCCTAACCCTAACCCTAACCCTAATTCTAAACCAAACCCTAACCCTAACCCTAACCCTAACCCTAATCCTAACCCTAACCCTAGCCCTAACACTAACACTAACCCTAGCCCTAGCCCTAGCCCTAGTCCTAGCCCTAACCCTAACCCTAACCCTAACCCTAACCCTAACCCTAACTCTAACCCTAACGCTAACCCTAACCCTAATTCTAAACCAAACCCTAACCCTAACCCTAACCCTAACCCTAACCCTAACCCTAACCCTAATCCTAGCCCTAAACCTAACCCTAACCCTAACCCTAACCCTAACCATAGACCTAACCCTAACCTTAGCCATAGTCCGCGCCCTAACGCTAACCCTAACCCTAATCCTAACCCGATACATATCCATAGTTATAGCCCTAGCCCTAAACTTAGCCTTAGCCCTAGACTTTGCCCTAGCCCTAGACTTAACCCTAACATCTACCCAAAAGCTAACCCTAACCCTAACCCTAACCCTAACCCTAACCCTAACCCTAACTCTAGACCTATCCCTAACCCTAACCCTAACTCTAGACCTATCCCTATCCCTAACCCTAACCCTAACAGTAACCCTAACCCTAACCCTAACCCTAACCCTAACCCTAACCATAGACCTAACCCTAACCCTAGCCATAGTCCGCGCCCTCACCCTAACCCTAAGCCTAAGCCTAAACCTAAGCCTAAGCCTATGACTAAGCCTAGACCTAAGCCTAACGCTAACCCTAACCCTAATCCTAACCCGATCCCTATCCATAGCTATAGCCCTAGCCCTAACCTTGGCCTTAGCCCTAGACTTTGCCCTAGCCCTAGACTTAACCCGAACATCTACCCAAAAGCTAACCCTAACCCTAACCCTAACCCTAACCCTAACTCTAGACCTATCTCTAACCCTAACCCTAATTCGAGACCTATCCCTATCCCTAACCTTAACCCTAACCCTAACCTTAACCCTAACCCTAAGCCTAGCCCTAGCCCTAGCCCTAGCCCTAGTCCTAGCCCTAACCCTAACCCTAACCCTAACCCTAACCCTAACCCTAACCCTAACCCTAGCCCTAAATCTAACCCTAACCCTAACCCTAACCATAGACCTAACCCTAACCCTAGCCATAGTCCGCGCCCTAACCCTAACCCTAAGCCTAAGCCTAAACCTAATCCTAAGCCTATGACTAAGCCTAGACCTAAGCCTAACGCTAACCCTAACCCTAACCCGATCCCTATCCATTATTATAGCCCTAGCCCTAAACTTAGCCTTAGCCCTAGACTTTGCCATATCCCTAGACTTAACCCTAACATCTACCCAAAAGCTAACCCTAACGCTAACCCTAACCCTAACCCTAACCCTAACCCTAACCCTAACACTAACTCTAGACCTATCCCTAACCCTAACCCTAACTCTAGACCTATCCCTGTCCCTAACCCTAACCCTAACCCTAACCCTAACCCTAACCCTAACCCTAACCCTAACCCTAACCATAGACCTAACCCTAACCCTAGCCATAGTCCGCGCCCTAACCCTAACCCTAAGCCTAAGCCTAAACCTAAGCCTAAGCCTATGACTAAGCCTAGACCTAAGCCTAACGCTAACCCTAACCCTAATCCTAACCCGATCCCTATCCATAGCTATAGCCCTAGCCCTAAACTTGGCCTTAGCCCTAGACTTTGCCCTAGCCCTAGACTTAACCGTAACATCTACCCAAAAGCTAACCCTAACCCTAACCCTAACCCTAACTCTAGACCTATCCCTAACCCTAACCCTAACTCTAGACCTATCCCTATCCCTATCCCTAACCCTAACCCTAACCCTAACCCTAACCCTAACCGTAACCCTAACCTTAACCCTAGCCCTAGCCCTAACCCTAGCCCTAGCCCTAGCCCTAACCCTAACCCTAACCCTAACCCTAACCCTAACCCTAACCCTAACCCTATCCCTAGCCATAGCCCGACCTAGTCCTAACCTTAGCCCTAGACTAGCCATAGCCCTAACCCTAACCCTAACCCTAACCCTAACCCTAACCCTAACCCTAACCCTAACCCTAACCCTAACCCTAACCCTAACCCTAACCCTAACCCTAACCCTAACCCTAAGCCTAAACCTAAACCTATGACTAAGCCTAGACCTAAGCCTAACGCTAACCCTAACCCTAACCCTAACCCTAACCCGATCCCTATCCATAGCTATAGCCCTAGCCCTAACCTTAGCCTTAGCCCTAGATTTTGCCCTAGCCCTACACTTAACCCTAACATCTACCCAATAGCTAACCCTAACCCTAACCCTAACCCTAACCCTAACCCTAACTCTAGACCTATCCCTAACCCTAACCCTAACTCGAGACCTATCCCTATCCCTAACCTTAACCCTAACCCTAACCATAACCCTAACCCTAACCCTAGCCCTAGCCCTAGCCCTAGTCCTAGCCCTAACCCTAACCCTAACCCTAACCCTAACACTAACCCTAACCTTAACCCTAACCCTAACTCTAGACCTATCCCTAACCCTAACCCTAACTCTAGACCTATCCCTATCCCTAACCCTAACCCTAACCCTAACCCTAACCGTAACCCTAACCCTAACCCTAGCCCTAGCCCTAGACCTAGCCCTAGCCCTAGCCCTAACCCTAACCCTAACCCTAACCCTAACCCTAACCCTAACCCTAACCCTATCCCTAGCCATAGCCCGACCTAGTCCTAACCTTAGCCCTAGACTAGCCATAGCCCTAACCCTAACCCTAACCCTAACCCTAACCCTAACCCTAACCCTAACCCTAAGCCTAAACCTAAGCCTATGACTAAGCCTAGACCTAAGCCTAACGCTAACCCTAACCCTAACCCTAACCCTAACCCTAACCCGATCCCTATCCATAGCTATAGCCCTAGCCCTAACCTTAGCCTTAGCCCTAGATTTTGCCCTAGCCCTAGACTTAACCCTAACATCTACCCAAAAGCTAACCCTAACCCTAACCCTAACCCTAACCCTAACCCTAACCCTAACCCTAACCATAACCCTAAGCCTAAACCTAAGCCTATGACTAAGCCTAGACCTAAGCCTAACGCTAACCCTAACCCTAACCCTAACCCTAACCCGATCCCTATCCATAGCTATAGCCCTAGCCCTAACCTTAGCCTTAGCCCTAGATTTTGCCCTAGCCCTAGACTTAACCCTAACATCTACCCAAAAGCTAACCCTAACCCTAACCCTAACCCTAACCCTAACCCTAACTCTAGACCTATCCCTAACTATAACCCTAACTCGAGACCTATCCCTATCCCTAACCCTAACCCTAACCCTAACCGTAACCCTAACCCTAACCCTAGCCCTAGCCCTAGCCCTAGCCCTAGCCCTAGTCCTAGCCCTAACCCTAACCCTAACCCTAACCCTAACACTAACCCTAACCCTAACCCTAACCCTAACCCTATCCCTAGCCATAGCCCGACCTAGTCCTAACCTTAGCCCTAGACTAGCCATAGCCCTAACCCTAACCCTAACCCTAACCCTAACCCTAACCCTAACCCTAACCCTAGCTATAGTCCGCGCCCTAACCCTAACCCTAAGCCTAAGCCTAAACCTAATCCTAAGCCTATGACTAAGCCTAGACCTAAGCCTAACGCTAACCCTAACCCTAACCCGATCACTATCCATAGTTATAGCCCTAGCCCTAAAGTTAGCCTTCGCCCTAGACTTTGCCCTAGCCCTAGACTTAACCCTAACATCTACCCAAAAGCTAACCCTAACCCTAACCCTAACCCTAACTCTAGACCTATCCCTAACCCTAACCCTAACTCTAGACCTATCCCTATCCCTAACCCTAACCCTAACCCTAACCCTAGCCCTAGCCCTAGCCCTAGTCCTAGCCCTAACCCTAACCCTAACCCTAACCCTAACCCTAACCCTAACCCTAACCCTAACCCTAACCCTAACCCTAACCCTAACCCTAATTCTAAACCAAACCCTAACCCTAACCCTAGCCCTAACACTAACCCTAACTCTAGCCCTAGCCCTAGCCCTAGCCCTAGCCCTAGTCCTAGCCCTAACCCTAACCCTAACCCTAAGCCTTTCCCTCACCCTATCCCTAACCCTAACCCTAACCCTAACCCTAACCCTAACCCTAACCCTAACCCTAACCCTAATTCTAAACCAAACACTCATCCTAACCCTAACCCTAACCCTAACCCTAACCCTAACCCTAACCCTAACCCTAACCCTAACCCTAACCCTAACCCTAGCCATTACCTGACCTAGTGCTAACCTTAGCCCTAGCCTAGCCCTAGCCCTAACCCTAACCCTAACCCTAACCCTAATCATAACCCTAATTCTAAACCAAAACCTAAACCTAACCCTAAGCGTTTCCCTCACCCTAACCCTAACCCTAGACCTAACACTAACCCTAACCCTAGCCCTAGCCCTAGCCCTAGCCCTAGCCCTAACCCTAACCCTAACCCTAACCCTAACCCTAACCCTAACCCTAACCCTAACCCTAATTCTAAACCAAACCCTAACCCTAACCCTAACCCTAACCCTAATTCTAACCCTAACCCTAGCCCTAACACTAACACTAACCCTAGCCCTAGCCCTAGCCCTAGTCCTAGCCCTAACCCTAACCCTAACCCTAACCCTAACCCTAACCCTAACCCTAACCCTAACCCTAACCCTAACCCTTACCCTAATTCTAAACCAAACCCTAACCCTAACCCTAACCCTAACCCTAACCCTAACCCTAACCCTAACCCTAACCCTAACCCTAACCCTAATCCTAGCCCTAAACCTAACCCTAACCCTAACCCTAACCCTAACCATAGACCTAACCCTAACCCTAGCCATAGTCCGCGCCCTAACGCTAACCCTAACCCTAATCCTAACCCGATACATATCCATAGCTATAGCCCTAGCCCTAAACTTAGCCTTAGCCCTAGACTTTGCCCTAGCCCAAGACTTAACCCTAACATCTACCCAAAAGCTAACCCTAACCCTAACCCTAACCCTAACTCTAGACCTATCCCTAACCCTAACCCTAACTCTAGGCCTAGCCCTAGCCCTAGCCCTAGCACTAGTCTTAGCAATAACCCTAACCCTAACCCTAACCCTAACCCTAACACTAACCCTAACCCTAACCATAACCCTAATTCTGAACCAAACCCTAACCCTAACCCTAAGTGTTTCCCTCACCGTAACCCTAACCCTAGCCCTAACACTAACCCTAACCCTAGCCCTAGCCCTAGCCCTAGCCCTAGCCCTAGCCCTAGCCCTAGCCCTAGCCCTAGCCCTAGCCCTAACCCTAACCCTTACCATAACCCTAACCCTAACCCTAACCCTAACCCTAACCCTAACCCTAACTCTAGCCACAACCCGACCTAGTCCTAACCTTAGCCCTAGCCTAGCCCTAGCCCTAACCCTAACCCTAACCCTAACCCTAATCATAACCCTAATTCTAAACCAATCCCTAACCCTAACCCTAAGCGTTTCCCTCACCCTAACCCTAACCCTAGCCCTAACCCTAACCCTAACCCTAACCCTAACCCTAGCCATAGCCCTAGCCCTAGTCCTAGCCCTAACCCTAACCCTAACCCTAACCCTAACACTAACACTAACCCTAACCCTAGAACTAACCCTAACCCTAACCCTAGCCCTAGCGCTAGCCCTAGTCCTAGCCCTAACCCTAACCCTAACCCTAACCCTAACCCTAACCCTAACCCTAACCCTAACCCTAACCCTAACCCTAACCCTAACCCTAACCGTAACCATAACCCTAACCCTAGCCCTAGCCCTAGCCCTAGTCCTAGCCCTAACCCTAACCCTAACCCTAACCCTAACCCTAACCCTAACCCTAACCCTAACCCTAACCCTAACCCTAATCCTAACACTAACCCTAACACTAATACTAACCCTAACAGTATCCCTAGCCATAGCCCGACCTAGTCCTAACCTTAGCCCTAGACTAGCCATAGCCCTAACCCTAACCCTAACAATAACCCTAACCCTAACCCTAACCCTAACCCTAGCTATAGTCCGCGCCCTAACCCTAACCCTAACCCTAAGCCTAAACCTAAGCCTATGACTAAGCCTAACGCTAACCCTAACCCTAACCCTCACCCTAACCCTAACCCGATCCCTATCCATAGCTATAGCCCTAGCCCTAACCTTAGCCTTAGCCCTAGACTTTGCCCTAGCCCTAGGCTTAACCCTAACATCTACCCAAAAGCTAAACCTAACCCTAACCCTAACCCTAACCCTAAATCTAGACCTATCCCTAACCCTAACCCTAACTCTAGACCTATCCCTATGCCTAACCCTAACCCTAACCCTAACCGTAACCCTAACCCTAACCCTAGCCCTAGCCCTAGCCCTAGTCCTAGCCCTAACCCTAACCCTAACCCTAACCCTAACCCTAACCCTAACCCTAACCCTAACCCTATCCCTAGCCATAGCCCGACCTAGTCCTAACCTTAGCCCTAGACTAGCCATAGCCCTAACCCTAACCCTAACCCTAACCCTAACCTTAACCCTAACCCTAACCCTAACCCTAACCCTAGCTATAGTCCGCGCCGTAACCCTAACCCTAACCCTAACCCTAACTCTAGCCATAACCTGACCTAGTCCTAACCTTAGCCCTAGCCTAGCCCTAGCCCTAACCCTAACCCTAACCCTAACCCTAATCATAACCCTAATTCTAAACCAAACACTAACCCTAACCCTAAGCGTTTCCCTCACCCTAACCCTAACCCTAGCCCTAACACTAACCGTAACCCTAGCCAGAGCCCTAGCCCTAGTCCTAGCCCTAACCCTAACCCTAACCCTAACCCTAACACTAACCCTA
>NW_027589979.1:120000-127500 GCF_051106095.1 Pogona vitticeps
CTAGCCCTAGTCCTAGCCCTAACCCTAACCCTAACCCTAACCCTAACCCTAACCCTAACCCTAACACTAACCCTAACCCTAGAACTAACACTAACCCTAACCCTAGCCCTAGCCCTAGCCCTAGTCCTAGCCCTAACCCTAACCCTAACCCTAACCCTAACCCTAACCCTAACCCTAACCCTAACCCTAACCCTAACCCTAACCCTAACCGTAACCGTAACCCTAACCCTAGCCCTAGCCCTAGCCCTAGTCCTAGCCCTAACCCTAACCCTAACCCTAACCCTAACCCTAACCCTAACCCTAACCCTAACCCTAACCCTAATCCTAACACTAACCCTAACACTAATACCTACCCTAACAGTATCCCTAGCCATAGCCCGACCTAGTCCTAACCTTAGCCCTAGACTAGCCATAGCCCTAACCCTAACCGTAACAATAACCCTAACCCTAACCCTAACCCTAACCCTAGCTATAGTCCGCGCCCTAACCCTAACCCTAACCCTAAGCCTAAACCTAAGCGTATGACTAAGCCTAACGCTAACCCTAACCCTAACCCTCACCCTAACCCTAACCCGATCCCTATCCATAGCTATAGCCCTAGCCCTAACCTTAGCCTTAGCCCTAGACTTTGCCCTAGCCCTAGGCTTAACCCTAACATCTACCCAAAAGCTAAACCTAACCCTAACCCTAACCCTAACCCTAAATCTAGACCTATCCCTAACCCTAACCCTAACTCTAGACCTATCCCTATGCCTAACCCTAACCCTAACCCTAACCGTAACCCTAACCCTAACCCTAGCCCTAGCCCTAGCCCTAGCTCTAGTCCTAGCCCTAACCCTAACCCTAACCCTAACCCTAACCCTAACCCTAACCCTAACACTAACCCTATCCCTAGCCATAGCCCGACCTAGTCCTAACCTTAGCCCTAGACTAGCCATAGCCCTAACCCTAACCCTAACCCTAACCCTAACCCTAACCCTAACCCTAACCCTAACCCTAGCTATAGTCCGCGCCGTAACCCTAACCCTAACCCTAACCCTAACTCTAGCCATAACCTGACCTAGTCCTAACCTTAGCCCTAGCCTAGCCCTAGCCCTAACCCTAACCCTAACCCTAACCCTAATCATAACCCTAATTCTAAACCAAACCCTAACCCTAACCCTAAGCGTTTCCCTCACCCTAACCCTAACCCTAGCCCTAACACTAACCCTAACCCTAGCCAGAGCCCTAGCCCTAGTCCTAGCCCTAACCCTAACCCTAACCCTAACCCTAACCCTTACACTAACCCTAACACTAACCCTAACCCTAGACCTAACACTCACCCTAACCCTAGCCCTAGCCCTAGCCCTAGTCCTAGCCCTAACCCTAACCCTAACCCTAACCCTAACCCTAACCCTAGCCCTAGCCCTAGCCCTAGTCCTAGCCCTAACCCTAACCCTAACCATAACCCTAACCCTAACCTAACCCTAACCCTAACCCTAACCCTAACCCTAACCCTAACACTAACACTAACCCTAACCCTAATCCTATCCCTAGCCATAGCCCGATCTAGTCCTAACCTTAGCCCTAGACTAGCCATAGCCCTAACCCTAACCCTAACCCTAACCCTAACCCTAACCCTAACCCTAACCCTAACCCTAACCCTAACCCTAACCCTAACCCTAGCCCTAAACCTAACCCTAACCCTAACCCTAACCCTAACTATACACCTAACCCTAACCCTAGCCATAGTCCGCGCCCTAACGCTAACCCTAACCCTAATCCTAACCCGATCCCTATCCATAGCTATAGCCCTAGCCCTAAACTTAGCCTTAGCCCTAGACTTTGCCCTAGCCCAAGACTTAACCCTAACATCTACCGAAAAGCTAACCCTAACCCTAACCCTAACCCTAACCCTAACTCTAGACCTATCCCTAACCCTAACCCTAACTCTAGCCCTAGCCCTAGCCCTAGCCCGAGCACTAGTCCTAGCCCTAACCCTAACCCTAACCATAACCCTAATTCTAAACCAAACCCTAACCCTAACCCTAAGTGTTTCCCTCACCCTAACCCTAACCCTAGCCCTAACACTAACCCTAACCCTAGCCCTAGCCCTAGCCCTAGCCCTAGCCCTAGCCCTAGCCCTAGCCCTAGCCCTAGCCCTAACCCTAACCCTTACCCTAACCCTAACCCTAACCCTAACCCTAACCCTAACCCTAACCCTAACCCTAATTCTAAACCAAACCCTAACCCTAACCCTAACTCTAGCCATAACCCGACCTAGTCCTAACCTTAGCCCTAGCCTAGCCCTAGCCCTAACCCTAACCCTAACCCTAACCCTAATCATAACCCTAATTCTAAACCAAACCCTAACCCTAACCCTAAGCGTTTCCCTCACCCTAACCCTAACCCTAGCCCTAACCCTAACCCTAACCCTAACCCTAACCCTAGCCATAGTCCTAGCCCTAGTCCTAGCCCTAACCCTAACCCTAACCCTAACCCTAACATTAACCCTAACCCTAGAACTAACACTAACCCTAACCCTAGCCCTAGCCCTAGCCCTAGTCCTAGCCCTAACCCTAACCCTAACCCTAACCCTAACCCTAACCCTAACCCTAGCCATTACCCGACCTAGTGCTAACCTTAGCCCTAGCCTAGCCCTAGCCCTAACCCTAACCCTAACCCTAACCCTAATCATAACCCTAATTCTAAACCAAAACCTAAACCTAACCCTAAGCGTTTCCCTCACCCTAACCCTAACCCTAGACCTAACACTAACCCTAAACCTAGCCCTAGCCCTAGCCCTAGCCCTAGTCCTAGCCCTAACCCTAACCCTAACCCTAACCCTAACCCTAACCCTAACCCTAACCCTAACCCTAACCCTAACCATAATCCTAATTCTAAACCAAACCCTAACCCTAACCCTAACCCTAACCCTAACCCTAACCCTAACCCTAACCCTAACCCTAACCCTAACCCTAGCCCTAACACTAACACTAACCCTAGCCCCAGCCCTAGCCCTAGTCCTAGCCCTAAACCTAACCCTAACCCTAACCCTAACCCTAACCCTAATCCTAACCCTAACCCTAACCCTAACCCTAACCCTAACCCTAACCCTAATTCTAAACCAAACCCTAACCCTAACCCTAACCCTAACCCTAACCCTAACCCTAACCCTAACCCTAACCCTAACCCTAACCCTAACCCTAACCCTAACCCTAACCCTAACCGTAACCGTAACCCTAACCCTAGCCCTAGCCCTAGCCCTAGTCCTAGCCCTAACCCTAACCCTAACCCTAACCCTAACCCTAACCCTAACCCTAACCCTAACCCTAACCCTAATCCTAACACTAACCCTAACACTAATACTAACCCTAACAGTATCCCTAGCCATAGCCCGACCTAGTCCTAACCTTAGCCCTAGACTAGCCATAGCCCTAACCCTAACCGTAACAATAACCCTAACCCTAACCCTAACCCTAACCCTAGCTATAGTCCGCGCCCTAACCCTAACCCTAACCCTAAGCCTAAACCTAAGCGTATGACTAAGCCTAACGCTAACCCTAACCCTAACCCTCACCCTAACCCTAACCCGATCCCTATCCATAGCTATAGCCCTAGCCCTAACCTTAGCCTTAGCCCTAGACTTTGCCCTAGCCCTAGGCTTAACCCTAACATCTACCCAAAAGCTAAACCTAACCCTAACCCTAACCCTAACCCTAAATCTAGACCTATCCCTAACCCTAACCCTAACTCTAGACCTATCCCTATGCCTAACCCTAACCCTAACCCTAACCGTAACCCTAACCCTAACCCTAGCCCTAGCCCTAGCCCTAGCCCTAGTCCTAGCCCTAACCCTAACCCTAACCCTAACCCTAACCCTAACCCTAACCCTAACCCTATCCCTAGCCATAGCCCGACCTAGTCCTAACCTTAGCCCTAGACTAGCCATAGCCCTAACCCTAACCCTAACCCTAACCCTAACCCTAACCCTAACCCTAACCCTAACCCTAACCCTAGCTATAGTCCGCGCCGTAACCCTAACCCTAACCCTAACCCTAACTCTAGCCATAACCTGACCTAGTCCTAACCTTAGCCCTAGCCTAGCCCTAGCCCTAACCCTAACCCTAACCCTAACCCTAATCATAACCCTAATTCTAAACCAAACCCTAACCCTAACCCTAAGCGTTTCCCTCACCCTAACCCTAACCCTAGCCCTAACACTAACCCTAACCCTAGCCAGAGCCCTAGCCCTAGTCCTAGCCCTAACCCTAACCCTAACCCTAACCCTAACCCTAACCCTAACACTAACCCTAACACTAACCCTAACCCTAGACCTAACACTCACCCTAACCCTAGCCCTAGCCCTAGCCCTAGTCCTAGCCCTAACCCTAACCCTAACCCTAACCCTAACCCTAACCCTAACCCTAGCCCTAGCCCTAGCCCTAGTCCTAGCCCTAACCCTAACCCTAACCATAACCCTAACCCTAACCTAACCCTAACCCTAACCCTAACCCTAACCCTAACCCTAACACTAACACTAACCCTAACCCTAATCCTATCCCTAGCCATAGCCCGATCTAGTCCTAACCTTAGCCCTAGACTAGCCATAGCCCTAACCCTAACCCTAACCCTAACCCTAACCCTAACCCTAACCCTAACCCTAACCCTAACCCTAGCCCTAAACCTAACCCTAACCCTAACCCTAACCCTAACCATAGACCTAACCCTAACCCTAGCCATAGTCCGCGCCCTAACGCTAACCCTAACCCTAATCCTAACCCGATCCCTATCCATAGCTATAGCCCTAGCCCTAAACTTAGTTTTAGCCCTAGACTTTGCCCTAGTCCTAGACTTAACCCTAACATCTACCCAAAAGCTAACCCAAACCCTAACCCTAACCCTAACCCTAACTCTAGACCTATCCCTAACCCTAACCCTAACTCTAGACCTATCCCTATCCCTAACCCTAACCCTAACCCTAACCCTAGCCCTAACACTAACCCTAACCCTAGCCCTAGCCCTAGCCCTAGCCCTAGCCCTAGCCCTAGCCCTAGCCCTAGCCCTAACCCTAACCCTTACCCTAACCCTAACCCTAACCCTAACCCTAACCCTAACCCTAACCCTAACCCTAATTCTAAACCAAACCCTAACCCTAACCCTAACTCTAGCCATAACCCGACCTAGTCCTAACCTTAGCCCTAGCCTAGCCCTAGCCCTAACCCTAACCCTAACCCTAACCCTAATCATAACCCTAATTCTAAACCAAACCCTAACCCTAACCCTAAGCGTTTCCCTCACCCTAACCCTAACCCTAGCCCTAACCCTAACCCTAACCCTAACCCTAACCCTAGCCATAGTCCTAGCCCTAGTCCTAGCCCTAACCCTAACCCTAACCCTAACCCTAACATTAACCCTAACCCTAGAACTAACACTAACCCTAACCCTAGCCCTAGCCCTAGCCCTAGTCCTAGCCCTAACCCTAACCCTAACCCTAACCCTAACCCTAACCCTAGCCATTACCCGACCTAGTGCTAACCTTAGCCCTAGCCTAGCCCTAGCCCTAACCCTAACCCTAACCCTAACCCTAATCATAACCCTAATTCTAAACCAAAACCTAAACCTAACCCTAAGCGTTTCCCTCACCCTAACCCTAACCCTAGACCTAACACTAACCCTAAACCTAGCCCTAGCCCTAGCCCTAGCCCTAGTCCTAGCCCTAACCCTAACCCTAACCCTAACCCTAACCCTAACCCTAACCCTAACCCTAACCCTAACCCTAACCCTAACCATAATCCTAATTCTAAACCAAACCCTAACCCTAACCCTAACCCTAACCCTAACCCTAACCCTAACCCTAACCCTAACCCTAGCCATAGTCCTAGCCCTAGTCCTAGCCCTAACCCTAACCCTAACCCTAACCCTAACATTAACCCTAACCCTAGAACTAACACTAACCCTAACCCTAGCCCTAGCCCTAGCCCTAGTCCTAGCCCTAACCCTAACCCTAACCCTAACCCTAACCCTAACCCTAGCCATTACCCGACCTAGTGCTAACCTTAGCCCTAGCCTAGCCCTAGCCCTAACCCTAACCCTAACCCTAACCCTAATCATAACCCTAATTCTAAACCAAAACCTAAACCTAACCCTAAGCGTTTCCCTCACCCTAACCCTAACCCTAGACCTAACACTAACCCTAAACCTAGCCCTAACCCTAGCCATAGTCCTAGCCCTAGTCCTAGCCCTAACCCTAACCCTAACCCTAACCCTAACATTAACCCTAACCCTAGAACTAACACTAACCCTAACCCTAGCCCTAGCCCTAGCCCTAGTCCTAGCCCTAACCCTAACCCTAACCCTAACCCTAACCCTAACCCTAACCCTAGCCATTACCCGACCTAGTGCTAACCTTAGCCCTAGCCTAGCCCTAGCCCTAACCCTAACCCTAACCCTAACCCTAATCATAACCCTAATTCTAAACCAAAACCTAAACCTAACCCTAAGCGTTTCCCTCACCCTAACCCTAACCCTAGACCTAACACTAACCCTAAACCTAGCCCTAGCCCTAGCCCTAGCCCTAGTCCTAGCCCTAACCCTAACCCTAACCCTAACCCTAACCCTAACCCTAACCCTAACCCTAACCCTAACCCTAACCATAATCCTAATTCTAAACCAAACCCTAACCCTAACCCTAACCCTAACCCTAACCCTAACCCTAACCCTAACCCTAACCCTAACCCTAGCCCTAACACTAACACTAACCCTAGCCCCAGCCCTAGCCCTAGTCCTAGCCCTAAACCTAACCCTAACCCTAACCCTAACCCTAACCCTAATCCTAACCCTAACCCTAACCCTAACCCTAACCCTAACCCTAACCCTAATTCTAAACCAAACCCTAACCCTAACCCTAACCCTAACCCTAACCCTAACCCTAACCCTAACCCTAACCCTAACCCTAACCCTAACCCTAACCCTAACCCTAACCCTAACCGTAACCGTAACCCTAACCCTAGCCCTAGCCCTAGCCCTAGTCCTAGCCCTAACCCTAACCCTAACCCTAACCCTAACCCTAACCCTAACCCTAACCCTAACCCTAATCCTAACACTAACCCTAACACTAATACTAACCCTAACAGTATCCCTAGCCATAGCCCGACCTAGTCCTAACCTTAGCCCTAGACTAGCCATAGCCCTAACCCTAACCGTAACAATAACCCTAACCCTAACCCTAACCCTAACCCTAGCTATAGTCCGCGCCCTAACCCTAACCCTAACCCTAAGCCTAAACCTAAGCGTATGACTAAGCCTAACGCTAACCCTAACCCTAACCCTCACCCTAACCCTAACCCGATCCCTATCCATAGCTATAGCCCTAGCCCTAACCTTAGCCTTAGCCCTAGACTTTGCCCTAGCCCTAGGCTTAACCCTAACATCTACCCAAAAGCTAAACCTAACCCTAACCCTAACCCTAACCCTAAATCTAGACCTATCCCTAACCCTAACCCTAACTCTAGACCTATC
>NW_027589979.1:155000-157500 GCF_051106095.1 Pogona vitticeps
AACCCGATCCCTATCCATTATTATAGCCCGAGCCCTAAACTTAGCCTTAGCCCTAGACTTTGCCCTAGCCCTAGACTTAACCCTAACATCTACCCAAAAGCTAACCCTAACGCTAACCCTAACCCTAACCCTAACCCTAACCCTAACCCTAACTCTAGACCTATCCCTAACGCTAACCCTAACTCTAGACCTATCCCTGTCCCTAACCCTAACCCTAACCCTAACCCTAACCCTAACCCTAACCCTAACCCTAACCCTAACCCTAACCATACACCTAACCCTAACCCTAGCCATAGTCCGCGCCCTAACCCTAACCCTAACCCTAAGCCTAAACCTAAGCCTATGACTAAGCCTAGACCTAAGCCTAACGCTAACCCTAACCCTAATCCTAACCCGATCCCTATCCATAGCTATAGCCCTAGCCCTACCCTTGGCCTTAGCCCTAGACTTTGCCCTAGCCCTAGACTTAACCCTAACATCTACCCAAAAGCTAACCCTAACCCTAACCCTAACCCTAACTCTAGACCTATCCCTAACCCTAACCCTAACTCTAGACCTATCCCTATCCCTAACCCTAACCCTAACCCTAACCCTAACCCTAACCCTAACCGTAACCCTAACCCTAACCCTAGCCCTAGCCCTAGCCCTAGCCCTAGCCCTAGCCCTAACCCTAACCCTAACCCTAACCCTAACCCTAACCCTAACCCTAACCCTAACCCTATCCCTAGCCATAGCCCGACCTAGTCCTAACCTTAGCCCTAGACTAGCCATAGCCCTAACCCTAACCCTAACCCTAACCCTAACCCTAACCCTAACCCTAACCCTAACCCTAACCCTAACCCTAACCCTAACCCTAACCCTAACCCTAACCCTAACCCTAACCCTAACCCTAAGCCTAAGCCTAAACCTAAGCCTATGACTAAGCCTAGACCTAAGCCTAACGCTAACCCTAACCCTAACCCTAACCCTAACCCGATCCCTATCCATAGCTATAGCCCTAGCCCTAACCTTAGCCTTAGCCCTAGATTTTGCTCTAGCCCTAGACTTAACCCTAACATCTACCCAAAAGCTAACCCTAACCCTAACCCTAACCCTAACCCTAACCCTAACCCTAACTCTAGACCTATCCCTAACCCTAACCCTAACTCTAGACCTATCCCTATCCCTAACCCTAACCCTAACCCTAACCCTAACCCTAACCCTAACCCTAACCCTAACCCTAACCCTAACCCGAACCCTAACCCTATCCCTAGCCATAGCCCGACCTAGTCCTAACCTTAGCCCTAGACTAGCCATAGCCCTAAACCTAACCCTAACCTAACCCTAACCCTAACCCTAACCCTAAGTCTAAGCCTAAACCTAAGCCTATGACTAAGCCTAGACCTAAGCCTATCGCTAACCCTAACCCTAACCCTAACCCTAACCCTAACCCGATCCCTATCCATAGCTATAGCCCTAGCCCTAACCTTAGCCTTAGCCCTAAATTTTGCCCTAGCCCTATACTTAACCCTAACATCTACCCAAAAGCTAACCCTAACCCTAACCCTAACCCTAACCCTAACTCTAGACCTATCTCTAACCCTAACCCTAACTCGAGACCTATCCCTATCCCTAACCTTAACCCTAACCCTAACCGTAACCCTAACCCTAACCCTAGCCCTAGCCCTAGCCCTAGTCCTAGCCCTAACCCTAACCCTAACCCTAACCCTAACCCTACCCCTAACCCTAGCCCTAAACCTAACCCTAACCCTAACCCTAACCATAGACCTAACCCTAACCCTAGCCATAGTCCGCGCCCTAACCCTAACCCTAAGCCTAAGCCTAAACCTAATCCTAAGCCTATGACTAAGCCTAGACCTAAGCCTAACGCTAACCCTAACCCTAACCCGATCCCTATCCATTATTATAGCCCGAGCCCTAAACTTAGCCTTAGCCCTAGACTTTGCCCTAGCCCTAGACTTAACCCTAACATCTACCCAAAAGCTAACCCTAACGCTAACCCTAACCCTAACCCTAACCCTAACCCTAACCCTAACTCTAGACCTATCCCTAACGCTAACCCTAACTCTAGACCTATCCCTGTCCCTAACCCTAACCCTAACCCTAACCCTAACCCTAACCCTAACCCTAACCCTAACCCTAACCCTAACCATACACCTAACCCTAACCCTAGCCATAGTCCGCGCCCTAACCCTAACCCTAACCCTAAGCCTAAACCTAAGCCTATGACTAAGCCTAGACCTAAGCCTAACGCTAACCCTAACCCTAATCCTAACCCGATCCCTATCCATAGCTATAGCCCTAGCCCTACCCTTGGCCTTAGCCCTAGACTTTGCCCTAGCCCTAGACTTAACCCTAACATCTACCCAAAAGCTAACCCTAACCCTAACCCTAACCCTAACTCTAGACCTATCCCTAACCCTAACCCTAACTCTAGACCTATCCCTATCCCTAACCCTAACCCTAACCCTAACCCTAACCCTAACCCTAACCGTAACCC
>NW_027589979.1:185000-202300 GCF_051106095.1 Pogona vitticeps
TAACCCTAACCCTAACCCTAACCCTAACCCTAACCCTAACCCTAACCCTAACCCTAAGAGTTTCCCTCACCCTATCCCTAAACCTAGCCGTAACCCTAACCCTAATCCTAACTCTAACCCTAACCCTAACCCTAATTCTAAACTAAACCCTATCCCTATCCCTAACCCGAACCCTAACCCTAATCATAACCCTAATTCTAAACCAAACCCTAACCCTAAACCTAAGCGTTTCCCTCACCCTAACCCTAACCCTAGCCCTAGCCCTAGACCTAGTCCTAGCTCTAACCCTAACCCTAACCCTAACCCTAACCCTAACACTAACCCTAACCCTAACCCTAACCCTAACCCTAACCCTAAACCTAACCCTAATTCTAAACCAAACCCTAACCCTAACCCTAACCCTAACCCTAACCCTAACTCTAACCCTAACCCTAACCCTAACCCTAACCGTAGCCCTAACCCTAACCCTAACCCTAACCCTAACGCTAACCCTAATGATAGACCTAACCCTAACCCTAGCTATAGTCCGCGCCCTAACCCTAATCCTAAACCTAAGCCTAAACATAAGCCTAAGCCTATGACTAAGAATAGACCTAAGCCTAACGCTAACCCTAACCCTAACCCTAACCCGATCCCTATCCATAGCTGTAGCCCTCGCCCTAACCTTTGCCTTAGCCGTAGACTTTGCCCTAGCCCTAGACTTAACCCTAACATCTACCCAAAAGCTAACCCTAACCCTAACCCTAACCCTAAACATACCCTAACCCTAACCCTAATTCTAAACCTAACCCTAATCCTAAACCTAAACCTAAACTTGACCCTAACCCTATCCCTAACCCTAACCCTAACCATAGACCTAACCCTAAACCTAGCCCTAGTCCTAATCCTAACCATGACCCTATCCCTATCCCTATCCCTATCCCTAACCCTAACCCTAACCCTAACCCTAACCCTAACCCTAACCCTAACCCTAACCCTAAGCCTACGCCTAAGCTTAAGCCTAGATCTAAGCCTAACGCTAACCCTAACCCTAACCCTAACCCGATCCCTATCCATAGCTATAGCCCTAGCCCTAACCTTAGCCTTAGCCCTAGACTTAGCCCTAGCCCTGGACTTATCAATAACATCTAACCAAAAGCTATCCCTAACCCTAACCCTAACCCTAACCCTAACTCTAGACCTATCCCTATCCCTATCCGTAACCCTAACCCTAACCGTAACCCTAACCCTAACCCTAACCCTAACCCTAACCCTAACCCTAACCCTAACACTAACACTAACGCTAACCCTAACCCTAACCCTAACCCTAACCCTAACCCGATCCCTATCCATAGCTATAGCCCTAGCCCTAACCTTAGCCTTAGCCCTAGATTTTGCCCTAGCCCTAGACTTAACCCTAACATCTACCCAAAAGCTAACCCTAACCCTAACCCTAACCCTAACCCTAACTCTAGACCTATCCCTAACCCTAACCCTAACTCGAGACCTATCCCTATCCCTAACCTTAACCCTAACCCTAACCGTAACCCTAACCCTAACCCTAGCCCTAGCCCTAGCCCTAGTCCTAGCCCTAACCCTAACCCTAACCCTAACCCTAACCCTAACCCTAACCCTAACCCTAACCCTAACCCTATCCCTAGCCATAGCCCGACCTAGTCCTAACCTTAGCCCTAGACTAGCCATAGCCCTAACCCTAACCCTAACCCTAACCCTAACCCTAACCCTAGCTATAGTCCGCGCCCTAACCCTAACCCTAAGCCTAAGCCTAAACCTAAGCCTATGACTAAGCCTAGACCTAAGCCTAACGCGAACCCTAACCCTAACCCTAACCCTAACCCTAACCCGATCCCTATCCATAGCTATAGCCCTAGCCCTAACCTTAGCCTTAGCCCTAGACTTAGCCCTAGCCCTAGACTTAACAATAACATCTACCCAAAAGCTATCCCTAACCCTAACCCTAACCCTAACCCTAACTCTAGACCTATCCCTATCCCTATCCGTAACCCTAACCCTAACCGTAACCCTAACCCTAACCCTAACCCTAACCGTAACCCTAACCCTAACCCTAACCCTAACCCTAACCCTAACCCTAACCCTAACACTAACACTAACACTAACACTAACCCAAAAGCTAACCCTAGTCGTAACTCTAATTCTAAACCTAACCCAAACCCTAACCCTAACTCTAACCCTAACCCTAAGCCTTTCCCTCACCCTATCCCTAAACCTAGCCCTAACCCTAACCCTAACCCTAACCCTAATTCTAAACCAAACCGTAACCCTAACCCTAAGCCTTTCCCTAGTGCTACCCCTCACCCTCACCCTCACCCTCACCCTAACCCTAACCGTAACCCTAACATACTCCAACAGCCGGGTAGGTGGGGCTCATCAGCCATGGAAGGCAGCCCATCTAGTAGAAGGGAAACTCCGATTTTAAACCTCCACTGACTTGTGGATATATCTACTCATGGAAAAGGCTTCAGGAGTTATCCTCCAGGCAAAATGCGGCGCTAGTGTCCCGAAGGCAGCATGTCTCTTCCTGCCAACGCCTGTGACATTGCTGGAACCAGTTTTATTGTCTCTTGCCTTTCCATTGGACCATTTCAGCTATACGGATTGATCTGCTGCTTGGGTAACTATCCTATCCTCTTATTACCGTACCGGGCTCCATGCTCTGGAGAGGACACTCCTCGATTCAGAGCATGTTACCATTCTCCATTTACTGCTTGTTTGACCATATAGAAACTAGAATGAAGTAAATTAAGAATGAAGATAAAGGAAGATTGATGGAATGTATTGAATCTAGAATGAAGATAATCAAGAAAAGACAAAAGGGAATTAATGGAATCTTGTTTGAATGTACTGAAGCTGGAAGTCAATCAAGAACGAAGAAAGAAACTAAAGGAGGCTTGTTTGAGTGTATTAAAGCTAGAATGAAGTCAATAAAGAAAACAAATAAGCTATAGAAGCCTGCTAGCATATACTGAAGCTAGATTGAAGGAAATCACGAAAAAAGAGAAGGAAGATAAAGAAAGCTTGTTTGAGTTTATTGAGGCTAGAATGAAGTGAATGAAGAATGAAAAACAGAAATAAACTAAAGGATGCTTTTTTAAATATATTGAAGCTAGAATGAAGTAAATGAAGAATAAAGAATCTAAAAGAACCTTGTTTATATGTAATGCTGCTAGAATGAAGGAAGTCAAAAAAGAAGAGAAAGAAGCTAAAGGAAGCTTTTTTGTATTAAAGTTAGAAAAAAGTAAATGAATGAACAAGAAGCAAAAGGAAGATTAAACGTATTGAAGCTGCAATAAAGGAAATCGATAAAGAAGGAGAGAAAGAAGGTAAATGAAGCTTGTTAATATATATTGAAGTTAGAATGAAGAAAATCAAGAACGAAGAAGAGAAAGAAGCTAATCTTGTTTGAGTGTTTTAAAGCTACAGTGAAGTCAGTCAAGAAAAGAGAAAATCTAAAGAAACGTTTGCGTGTAATGAAGCTAGAATGAAGGAAATAAAAAGAACAGAAATTAAAGAAGCTTGTTTGAGTGTATTGAAGTAAATGAAAGTAAATGAAGTAAATGAAAAATGAAGAAGCTAAAAGAATCTTGTTTCTATGTAATGAAGCTAGAATGAAGAAAATCAAGAACGAAGAAGAGAAAGAAGCTAAAGGAATCTTGTTTGAATGTATTGAAGCTAGAATGAATGAAATCAAGGAAGAAAAAAAGAAAGAAGCTAAAGGAAGCGTTTAAACGTATTTAAACTTGAATGAAGGGAATCAAGAAAGAAGAAGGTAAAGCTTTGTGTGTTGAAACTAGAAAGAAATGAATGAAGAATGAAAAAGGGAAAAAAGGTAATGGAAGCTTGTTTAATGTAGTGAATCCAGAATAAAGGAATTCAAGAAAGAAGAAGGGAAAGAAGCTAAACTAAATTGTTAAAATATATTGAAGCTAGAATTAAGGAAATCTGGAATGAAAAAGAGAAAGAAGCTATAGGGAGCTTGTTAAAATATATTGACGCTAGAATGAAGGAAATGAAGAACGAAGAAAAGAAGCTAATTGAGTGTATACTATAATGAAGTCAGACAAGAAAGTAAAGAAACGCTTGCATGTAATGAAGCTAGAATGAAGGAAATCAAGAAAGAAGAGAAAGAAGCTAAAGGATTGTTTGAGTGTATTAAAGCTAGATAGAAGTGAAGAATGAAGACGAAACTAAAGGAAGCTTGTTTAAACGTATTGAAGCTTGAATAGAAAAGAAAGAAAAAGAGAGAGAAGCTATGGTAAGCTTCCTTAAATTGAAGTTAGAGTGAAGGAAAGGAAGAAGAGAAAGGCCAAGCGCTTGTTAAGATGTATTGAAGCTTCAGTGAAGGAAATCAAGAATAAGAGAAGGAATCTAAATTAAGATTCCTTAAATTAATGAAGTTAGAATGGAGGAAATCAAGAACGAAGAGGAAAAAAGGTGGCTCCCTTAAATTATTATAGAGATGTCAATCAAAATAAGAGAAAAGCTAAATAAAAGCTTACGTGTAATGAAGTTAAAATGAAGGGGAAAAAATAGGAAGGTATAAGAAACTTGAGTGGAAGCGAGAATAAAGTAAATGAAGAATGAACAAAGAAGCTAAACGAAGCCTGTTGAAATGTATTGAAGCTAGAATGAAGGAAATGAAGAACGACTACAAAGAAGTAGAGGAAGCTTCCTTATACTGAATGAAGGAAATCTAGAATGAAAAAGAGAAAGATGTTAAAGGGACCTTCTTAAAATGCATTAAAGCTAGAATGAAGGAAAGGAAGTACAATGGAGAAGCTAAAGTTCCTTAAATTATTGAAATTAGATTGAAATAAAGAACGAAGAAGAGAAAGAAGCTAAAAGATGCTTGGAATGTATTAAAGCTAGAATGGTCAATCAAGAAAAAAGAAAAAAGAAACGCGCTAAAATGAAGGAAATAAAAAAGAAGAGAAGGAATCTAAAGGAACCTTGTTTGAGTGTATTGAAGTTAGAAAGAAGTTAATGAGGAATAAATAAAAGAAGCTAAAGGAAGCTTTATATGTATTGAAGCTGGAAAAGGAAATCAAGAAAGAAGAGAAGCTAATGGAAGCCTAGTTGAGTGTATTTAAGGTAGAATAAAGGAAATTATGAAAAGGAGAGAAGCTAATGGAAGCTTTGAGTGTATTGAAGCTAGAATGAAGTGAATAAATAAAGAATGAAAAGAATCTAAAGGAAACTTCTTTAAACATATTGAAGATTGAAGGAAATGAAGAAAGAAGAGGCGAAATGTGTGCATTGAAGCTAGTATGAAGAGAAAGATGCTAAAGGAAGCTTGTTTGAATTACGTAAATAAAGAACGAAGAAGCTAAAGGAAGCTTCCTTAATTTATTAAAGATAGAAAGGTTAATCAAGAAAAAATAAGAGAAAAACTAAAGAGACGCTTGCGTGTAAAGAAGTTAAAATGAAGGAAATCAAAAAAGAAGAGAAGAATGCTAGGAAGCTTGTTTGAGTGTATGGAAGCTAACACGAAGTAAATGAAGGGTGAACAAAAGAAAGAAGCTAAACGAAGCTTGTTAAAATATATTGAAGCTAGACTGAAATCAAGAATGAAGAGAAAGAAGCTAAAGGGAGCTTGTTAAAATGTATTGAAGCTAGAATGAAGGAAATTAAGGAAGAAGCTATAGAAGCTAAAGGAATCTTCCTTAATTTATTAGAATGGACAAGAAGCTAAAGGCGTGTTTGAGTGTATTAAAGCTATAAAGTCCAATCAAGATTAAAAAAAAGACATATGCTAAAGAAACGCTTGCGTGTAATGAAGCTAGAATGAAGGAAATCAAGAAAGAAGAAGGAATCTAAATGAAGCTTGTTTGAGTATTAAAGCTAGAAAAATCAGAATGAACAAATGATAAAAAGGAAATCAAGGAGAAAAGGTACTTTGAGTGCATTGAAGCTAGAAAGGAATGAAAAAGGGAAAGCTAATAGAAGCTTGTTTGAATGTTGAAGCTAGAATAAAGGAAATCAGGACCGAGAAAGAAGCTAAACTATGCTGGTTAAAAGCTAGAAAAGGAAATCTACAATGAAAAAAAGAAGCTACAGGGAGCTTGTTAAAATGTATTGAAGCTAGAATGAAGGAAATGTAGAACGAAGCTAAACTTCCTTAAATTATTGAAATTACAATCAAGAAAGGAGAAAGAAGCTATTCTTTAAATGTATTAAAGCTAGAATGAATATAATGAATGAACAAGAGAAAGAAGCTAAAGGAAGGTGTTTACTGAAGGTAGAAAAGGAAGTCAAAGAAGAGAAAGAATATAAGGGAGGCTTGCTTGAGTATTTACAGTGGTCAATAAAGAAAAGAAGATTCTAAAGGATTACATTCGTATTGAAGCTAGAATGAAGTAAATGAAGAATGAACAAGAGAAAAATAAATCTAAACTAATCTAAAAGAATCTAAAGGAAGCTTGTTTAAAACATTGAATCAACCGAAGGAAATCAAGAAGAGAGCTGAAAGAAGCTTGTTCTTGTTTGAAAGAATGAAGAATGAACAAGAGAAAGAAGCTTGTTTGACAGTATTAAAGCTAAAATGTAAGTGACAGAAGGAAAGTAAACGAAGCTGTGTACTGAAGCTGGATTGAAATTAATCGTTTAATCGCTAAATCTTTGAGTGTATTTAAGCTTCCTTTTTCTTTTTTCTTGATTTGCTTTCATTCTAGTTCAGTACACACAAGCTTTAGCTTTTCTTTTTTCTGGATTGACTTCATTCTAGCTTCATTACTCAAACAAGCTTCCTTTAGCTTCTTGACTTCAATACATTTAACCAAACTTCAGCTTCGTTCTCGTTCACTCTTCATTCATTCTATCTTAAATACACTCACACTTCCTTTAGCTTCCTTTAGCTTCCTTTTCATTTTTTGATTTCTTGATTTCCTTCGTTTCATTTTAGCTTCAATACACTAGCGTTCTTTAGTTTTCTTTACAAAGAGATTTCCATTAGCTTCTGTCTCTTCTGTCGAGTACTTTCATTGTAGCTTCAGTACATTCAAGATTCCTTGAGTCTTTCTCGTCTTTTGTTGTCTACCTTCATTCCAGATTGTCCAGATTCAGAAGTTTCCTTTAGCTTCTTTTCTCCTTTCTTCTGCTTCTGTACACTCAAGCTCGTTGTTTCCTGATTACATTCATTATACCTTCAAAACAAACAAGGTTCTTCAATTTAGCTGTGCTTATTTGATTTACTCAATTCTAGCTGCAATATAATCAACAAACTTACTTTAGCATCTTATTTTACTTCATGCTAGCTTTAATGATGATGGTTCCTTTGGATTCCTTCTCCGTTTACCGTTCCACCTGTTATACAATAAAAGCTTCCTTTACCCTCTTTTCGTTGTTCTTCCTTGCTTACATGCATTCAAGCTCCAATACAATCAAATCCTAAGCCTAAACCTATAACCCTATCCCGAACCCTAACCCTAACACTATGTCACCCTAGCCCTAACCATAACGCTAGCCCTAGCCTACCCCTGTCTAAGATTTGCCCTATTTACGGTATCAGAAGAGAAAAAATTATATAAAAGAAAGAAGAGAAATAAGCTAAAGAAAGCTAGAAGGTAGGAGGTAGAATGAAGTAAACCAACAAAGGAGAAAAGAAAGGAAGTTTGTTGGAGTATATATAAAGCTAGAATGAAATGAAGAAGGAACAGAAAGAATCTAAATGATTCTTCTTTTAGTCTTTTGCTTAGAATGAAAATCAAATATGAAGAAGAGAAAGTAAATAAAGCTTGTTTGAGTGTATTGAAGTTTCCATTAAACTTTTGTTCTTTATATTTCATAATAGCTTCAATATACGTAAGTTTCTTTGGGCTCTTCCTTTTTTATATGACCATTATCTTTGATACATACAAGCTTCCTTTAGCGGCTTTCTCTCATTCATTAATTTACTTCATTCTAGGTTCAAAATAAACAATTGAAGCTAGTTTAGGTGAAGTTTGAAATAGATTCTTTGTTCTTTCTTGATTTCATTCCACCTTCAATATACGCAAGCATCTTTGCTTTTTAGTAATGACTTCATTCTTGCTTTAATACACTCAAAAAGCTTCTTATAGCATCTTATTCATTCTTACTACCTTAAATGCACAGCATCTTCTTTCTTGATTTCCTTCATTCTATCTTCAATACATTTAAAAACACTTCCTTTATCCTTTTCATTCTAGGTGCAATACACTCAAAAAAGCTTCCTTTAGCTTCTTTCTCTTCTTTTTTCTTGATTTCCTTCATTCTAGCTTCATTGCAAGCGTTTCTTTAGCATGTCTTTTTTTATCTTGATTTAGCTTTCTACTTTAATACACTGAAACAAGTTTCCCATAGCTTTTTTCTCCGTTTTTGTCCATTCTAACTTCAATAATTTAAGGAAGCTTCCTTTATCTTTATCTTCATCTTCGTACCATTACCTTCATTCTAGCTTCAATCCATTTTAGTATTTTAACATTTTAATCCATTTTAACAGGCTTCGTTTAGCTTCTTTGTTCATTGTTAATTTCGTTCTAGCTTCAATACACTCAAACAAGCTTCCTTCAGCTTCCTTCTCTTCTTTTTTGATTTCCTTCATTTTAGCTTCATTACAAGTAAGCGTTTCTTTAGTTTTTCTCTTATTTTGTCCATTGACTTTTCTATAAGAATTTAATTGAGCTAAAGAACGTAGCTAAAGAAGCTGAAGAAGCTAAAGAAGCTTCCATTAGCTTCTTTCTATTCATCGTTATTGATTTCCTTCATTCTAGCTTCATTACATATAAATAAGCCTTTTAGCTTCATGTTCATTTTTGATTTCCTTCATTCTAGCTTCAATACACACAAAGCTTCCTTTAATTTCTTTCTCCTTTTTTCTTGATATTCATTCTAGTTTCAATATTTTAAGGAAGCTTTAGCATTTCTCTTTTTCCTTCTTGATTTCCTACTTTCTAGCTAAAATAACGATTCGTTTAGCCTCTTTCTTGATTTCCTACATACTAGCTTTAATACACTCAAACAAGTTTCCCTTAGCTTCCTTCTGTTCTTTTCTGATTTTCATTCTAGTTTCAAAACAATCGCGTTTCTTTAGCTTTTATTCTTCATTATAGCTTTGATACACTCAAACATTTAGCTTCCTTTCTTCGTTCTTCATTTCCTTCTTTCTAGCTTCATTACTGTTTAACAAGCTCCCTATAGCTTTCTCTTTTTCATTCTAGACTTCCTTAATTCTAGCTTCAATACATTTTAAACAAACTTCAGCTTCTTTCCTGATTTCCTTTATTCTAGCTTCAATACATTAAACAAGTTTCCATTAGCTTTTTTCCTTTTTTCATTCTTCATTTCTTTCTAGCTTCAATAAACAAACAAGCTTCCTCTACCTTCTTCTTCTGTCTTTTCCATTCTAAATACGATTAAACAAGCTTCCTTTAGCTTCTTTCTGTTTCTTCCTTGATTTCATTCATTCTAGCTTCCATTCAAACAATTCCTTAATTTCTTCGTTCTTGATTTTCTTCATTCTAAACCATGTTTTAAGGAAGCTTGCTTTATCTTCTTTCTCTTTTTCCTTCTTGATATCCTGCATTCTAGCTTCAATACATTTTAACAAGCTTTGTTTAGTTTCTTTCTTGATTTCCTTTATACTAGCTCCAATACGTTTAAAAAAGCTTCCTTTAGCTTCTTTTTCTTTCTTGATATCCTTCATTCTAGCATGAATACACTCAAAAAGCTTCCTTTAGCTTCCTTCTGTTCTTTTTTTATTTCTTTCATTCTAGCTTCTTTACATGCGCTTCTTTAGCTTCTCTACCTTTTTCTTGTCTGATTTCATTATAGCTAATAAACAAGCTTTCTTTAGCTTCTTTTCGTTCTTCATTTACCTTCTAGCTTCAATACATTTTAACTAGCTTCGTGTTCTTTTTTGATTTCCTTCATTCTAGCTTCATTACATGCAAGCGTTTAGGTTTTCTCTACTTTTTTGTCTGACTTCATTATAGTTTTAATAAACAAGCTTTCTTTAGCTTCGTTCATCATTTCCATTCTAGCATCAATACATATTAACAAGCTCACTATAGCTTTTCTCTCTTTTTCATTCTAGATTTCCTTAATTCTAGCAATACGTTAACAAGCTTCCATTAGCTTTTATCCCTTTTTCATTCATTGTATTCTTTCTAGCATCAGTACACTCAAACAAGATTCCTCTACCTTCTTCTTTTTTGATTCATTCTAGCTTAAATACGTTTAAACAAGCTTCCGTTAGCTTCTGTCTCTTCTTCGTTCTTGATTTCTTTCATTTTAGCTTCAATAATTTAAGGAAGCTTCTTTCCCTTTTTCATTCTTGATTTCCTTCCTTCTAGCTTCAATAATTTAAGGAATCTTCTTTCTCTTTTTCATTCTTGATTTCCTTCATTCTACCTTCAATACACTAACAATCTTGGTTTAGCTTTTTCTCTTCTTTCTTGATGTCTATTCTAGCTAATACGCTTAAACAAGCTTCATTTAGCTTCTTGTTCATTCTTCATTTTCTTTCCAGCTTTAATACAAAAAAGATTCCTTTAGTTTCTTTCTCTTCTTCTTGATTCCCTTCATTCTAGTTTAAATACGTTTAAACAAGCTTCCTTTAGCTTCTTTCTCTTCTTCGTTTTTGATGTCCTTCATTCTAGCTTCAATAATTTAAGGAAGCTTCTCTCTTTTTCATTCTTGATTTCCTTCATTCTAGCTTCAATACATTTAAACAATCTTCCTTTAGCTGCTTGTTAATTCTTCATTGACTTCTTTCTAGCTTTAATACAAACAAGTGTCCTTTAGCTTCTTTCTCTTCTTTCTTGATTTCCTTCATACTAGCTTCAATACGTTTAAAAA
The DNA here is from genome assembly GCF_051106095.1 of Pogona vitticeps. Taxonomy (NCBI): domain Eukaryota; kingdom Metazoa; phylum Chordata; class Lepidosauria; order Squamata; family Agamidae; genus Pogona; species Pogona vitticeps. The sequence goes on from NW_027589979.1 coordinate 195,834, forward strand.
AGCTTCCTTTAGCATTTCTTTTGTTCATCCACTTCTTCTAGATGTAGTACACTCAAACAAGATTCCTTTAAGCTTCTTTCTCTTCTTTCTTGATTTCCTTCATTCTACCTTCAATACACTCAAAAAAGTTTCCTTTAGCTTCCTTCTTTCTCTTCTGATTTCCTTCAGTCTAGCTTCATTACACGCAAGCGTTTCTTTAGCTTTTCTCTACTTTTTTCTTATCAGACTTCATTATGGCTTTTATACACTCAAAGCTTTCAGGTTTTTTTTCTTCGTTCTTCGTTTCCTTAATTCTTGGTTCAATACATTTTAACAAGCTTCCATTAGCTTCTTTTTCTTAATTTCCTTTATTCTAGCTTCAATAAATTTTCAGCTTCCATTCGCTTTTTTCCTTTTCATGCTTCATTTACTTTTCCAGCTTCAATACTCAATACACTCCTCTACCTTCTGATTCTTTCTTGATTCCCTTCATTCTAGTTTAAATACGTTGAAACAAATTTCTTTTAGCTTTTTTATCTTTTTCTTCCTTGATTTCATTCATTCTTGATTCAATACACTCAAACAAGATTCCTTGAGCTTCTTTCTCTTGTTCTTGATTTCCTTCATTCTAGCTTCATTACACGCAAGCGTTTATTTAGCTTTACTTTTTTCTTCTCTTACTTCATTATATCTTTAACACACTCTAACGCTTTAGCTTTTCCTCGTTCTTCCTTCTTTATAGCTTCAATACATTTTAACAAGCTTCCATTAGCTTTTTCCCTTTTTTCTTCATTTACTTCTTTCTAGCTTCAATACCCTCAAACAAGATTCCTCTACCTTCTGCTTCATTCTTGATTCCCTTCATTCTAGTTTCAATAATTTAAACAATCTCCCTTTAGCTTCTTGTTCATTCTTCATTGACTTCTTTCTAGCTTTAATATAAACAAGATTGCTTTAGCTTCTCTTCTCCTTTCTTGATTTCCTTCATTCTAGCTTCATTACATATAAACAAGCTTCTTTTAGCTTATTTCCTGTTCTTTCATTTACTTCATTCTACCTTCAACACACTGAAGCCTCCTTTAGCTTTTTTCTCTTAGTTTTGATTTTCTTCACGCTAACGTCAATATCTTAAGGAAGCTTTAGTATCTTCTTTTTTGATTTCCTTCAGTCTAGCTTCATTACATATAAACAAGATTTCTTTATATTTTCATTCTACCTTCAATACACTCAAACAAGCTCCCTTTAGCTTCCTCCTGTTTTGATTTCCTGCATTCTAGCTTCATTATAGGCAACCGTTTCTTTAGCTTTTCTCTACTTTTTTATTGTCTGACCATTATAGCTCTAATACACTCAAACAAGCTTTCTTTAGCTTCATTCGATCTTTTCCTTCATTCTAGCTTCAATACTTTTTAACAAGCTTCGTTTAGCTTCTTTCTCCTTCATTTCCTTTATACAAGCTTCATTTAGCTTATTTCTCTTTTTCCGTCTTCATTTACTTCATTCTAGCCTCAATCACTCAAACAAGCTTCGTTTAGCTTCCTTCTTTCTTCATTTCCTTCATTCTATCATCAATACACGCAACCAAGCTTTAACATCTTTCACTTCTTTTTTCTTTATTGACTTCATCCTAGCTTTAGTACACTCCTTTAGTTTCTTCGTTCTTGATTGATTTCTTTCTAGCTTCAATATTTAAACGAACCTCCTTTAGATTCTTTCTGTTGTTCTTTCTTCGTTTACTTTATTCTATCTTCAATAAACTCGAACACGCTTCCTTTAGATTTTTTCTGCTTCGTTCTTGATTTTCTTCATTCAATATTTTAAGGAAGCTTTAGCTTCTTTTTCTTTTTCATTTTTGATTTCCTTCATTCGTTAAAATGTATTGCTTAGATTCTTCTTGATTTCCGTTATACTAGCTTCAATACGTTTAAAAAAGCTTCCTTTAGCTTCTTTTTTTATTCATTCTTCATTTACTTCTTTCTAGCTTTAACACACTCAAACAAGATTCCTTTAGCTTCTTCTCTTCTCTTCTTGATTTCCTTCATTCTAGCTTCTACATATAAATAAGATTCCTTTATTTTCTTTTTTTGGTCATTCTTCATTTTTCTACCTTCAATACACTCAAACTAGCTCCCTTTAGCTTCCTTCTTTTCTTTTTTTATTTCCTTCATTCTAGCTTCATTACATGCAAGCGTTTCTTTAGCTTCTCTACTTTTTTATTGTCTGACCATTATAGCTTTAATACACTCAAACAAGATTTCTTTTGCTTTTTTCGATCTTCATTTCCTTCATTCTAGCTTCAATAAATTTTAACAAGCTCCCTATAGCTTCTTTTTTTCATTCTAGATTTCCTTAATTCTAGCTTCAATAAATTTTAACGCTTCGTTTAGCTTCTTTCTCTTCTTTTTTCATTTCCTTCATTCTAGCATCAATACACGCAACCAAGCTTCTTTAGTTTCTCTCCTTTTTTTCTTTATTGACTTCATCCTAGCTAGTTTCTTCGTTCTTGATTGACTTCTTTCTAGCTTCAATACATTTAAACGAGCTTCCTTTAGACTCTTTCTCTGGGTCATCCTTTATTCTAGCTTCAATACATTATAACAAGCGTCCTTTAGCTTCTTTCCTCCTTCTTTCTTGATTTCCTGTATTCTAGCTTCATTACTTTTAAACAAGCTTCCATTATCTTTTTTTCCCTTTTACATTCCTTCCATTTACTTCTTTCTAGCTTTAATACAAACAAGCATCGTCTACATTCTTTCTCTTCTTCTTTCATGATTCCCTTCATTCTAGTTTAAATACGTTTAAACAAGCGTCCTTTAGTTTCTTTCTATTCCTTACTTGATTTCCTTCATTCTAGCTTCCTTTAGCTTCTTTCTTTTGTTCAGTCTTCATTTCATTCTACTTTCAATTACTCAAACAAGCTTCCTTTAGCTTCCTTCTGTTGTTTTTTTATTTCCCTTCATTCTAGCTTCATTACATGCAAGCGTTTCTTTAGCTTTACATTTTTCTTCTCTGACTCATTATAGCTTTAATACTTAAACAAGCTTTCTTTAGCTTCTTTTCTTCTTTCTTCATTTCCATTCTAGCTACAATACATTTTAACAAGCTCGCTATAGCTTCTTTTTCAGTCTAGATTTCCTGAATTCTAGCTTCAATACATTTTAAAAAAGCTTCGTTTAGCTTCTTTCTCCTTCTTTCTTGATTTCCTTTTATTCTAAGCTTCAGTACATTTAAAACAAGCTTCCATTAGCTTTTTTTCCCTTTTTCATTCTTCATTTACTTCTTTCTAGCTTCAATACCTTACTTCTTTCTCTTCTTCTTTCATAATTCCCTTCATTCTAAGTTTAAATACGTTTTAAACAAGCTTCATTTATCGTTCTCTGTTTGTTACTTGATTTCATTCAATCTAGTTTAAATACGTTTAAACAAGCTTCCTTCAGGATCTTTCTATTACTTACTTGATTTCCTTAATTCTAGCTTCAATAGAAATATACAATCTTCCTTTAGATTCTTTCTCTTCTTCGTTCTTGATTTCCATCATTCTAACGTCAATAATTTAAGGAAGCTTCTTTCTCTTTTTCATTCTTGATTTCCTTCATTCTAGCTTCAATACATTTTAACAAGCTTCATTTAGCTTCTTTCTCTTCTTTCTTGATTTCCTTTATTCTAGCTTCAATACGTTTAAACAATCTTCCTTTAGCTTCTTGTTCATTCTTCATTGACTTCTTTCTAGCTTTAATACAAACAAGATTCCTTTAGCTTCTTTCTCCTTCTTTCTTGATTTCCTTTCATTCTAGCTTCATTACATATAAATAAGCCTCCTTTTTAGATTCTTTCTTATTCATTTTTCATTTACTTCATTCTACCTTCAATGCACTCAATCAAGCTTCCTTACCTTACTTTTGTTCTTTATTATTTCCTTCATTCTAGCTTTATTACACGCAAGCGTTTCTTTAGCTTTTCTCTTTTCTTGACTGACTTCACTATAGCTTTAATACACTCAAACAAGCTTCCTTTAGCTTCTTTCTCTTCTTCGTTCTTGATCTCCAACATTATAGCTTCAATACGTTTAAAAAAGCTTCCTTTAGATTATTTCTCTTTTTCATTGTTCATTCACTTCATTCTAGATTCAATAAACTCAAACAAGATTCCTTTTAGCTTCCTTCTCTTTTTTCATGATTTCCTTCATTCTACCTTCAGTATACGCAAGCAGGCTTCTTTAGCTTCTTCTTTTTTTCTTATTGACTTCATTCTAGCTTTAATACACTCAAACAAGTCTCCTTTAGTTTCTTTCTTCAAACAAGCTCTCATTAGCTTCCCTTTCATCTTTTCTGGATTATCTTCATTCTAGATTCAATACAGTCCATCAAGCTTGCTTTATCTTCATTCTTAATTGACTTCAATCTAGCTTCTATATACTCAAGCAAGGAATAAATGGAGAAAGAAAAACAGAAGAGCGAAAGGAAGTTTGTTGGAGTATATTAAGACCAGAAAGCTGTAACATGAGAAAGAAACGCAGAAATGGCAACAGAAAGCTTGCTGGCTAAAACCTTCTGGTCTGTGTTTCTTTCTTCATTAAATGATTTATCTCCTGAAAACAAAAAAGCTTCGTTCGTTTTCTGTGTTTCTTCTATCGGTTACAGCTGTACTACTGTCCTGATTACACTCCTACAAACTTATTTCGCTCTTATCTGCGCAAGGAAGAAGTATGAAGGAAAGAAAGAAAAAAGGAAAGGAAGGAAGGAAGGAAGGAAAGAAAGAAGGAAAGAAAAAAGAAAAAAGAAAGAAGTAAGTAACGAAAGAAAGACAGAAAGAAAAAAGAAAGAAAAAGGAAAAGAATGAAGGAGAGAAAGAAAGAAAGTAAGGGATGGAAGAATGAAAGAAAGAAAAAAAGGAACAAAAGAAGGAAAGAAAAAATAAAAGAAAAGACAGGAAAGAAGGAAGGAAGAAAAGAAGGAAGAAAGAAAGAAGGAAAGTTGTGGAGAGTAAAAAAGAAAGGAAGGAAGGAAGAAGGAAAGAAAGTAAGAAAGAAGGAAGGAAGGAAAGAAGGAAGAAGGAAGAAGGAAAGAAAGAAAGAAAGAAAGAAAGAAGGAAGGAAGGAAAGAAAGAAAAGAAAGAAAGAAAGAAAGAAAGAAAGAAAGAAAAGAAAGAAAGAAAGAAAAGAAAGAAAGAAAGAAGAAAGAAAGAAAGAAGGAAGGAAAAAAAAGGAAGGAAGGAAGATAGAAAGAAAGGAAGATAAAAGAAAAGATGGCAGTAAGGAAGAAGGGACAGAAAGAAAGAAAAAAGGGAAGGAGTAAAGAGAAATGAAGGAAAGGAAGAAAGAAAGAAAGAAAAGAAAGAAAGAAGGAAAGGAAGGAAAAAAAGATAGAAGAAAGAGAGAAAAGAAGAAAGAAGAAGAAAGAAGTAAGGAAAGAAAGAAAGAAAGAATGAATGAAACAAAGAAAAAGGAAAAGAAGAAAGAAGGAAAGTAGGAAAGAAGGAAGGAGTGAAGAAAGGAAGATAGGAAGGAAGAAAGAAGGAAAGAAATAAAGGAAGGAAGGAAGAAAGAAAGAAAGAAGGAAGAAGTAAGAGAAAAAAAGGAGAGAAGAAAGAAAAAGAAAGAAACAAAAAAGGAAAGAAACAAAAAAGAAAGAAAAATAAAAATAAAAAAAAGAAAGGAAAGCAGTAATGAAGAAAGAAATGAAGAAAGAAAGAAGGAAAGGTAGGAAACAAAGGACGGAAGGAAAGAAGGAAGAAGGAAGGAAAGAAAGGAAGAAAAGGAAAAAACTGAAATAAATAAATAAATAAATAAATAAATAAAGAAAGAAAGAAAGAAAGAAAGAAAGAAAAGAAAGAATGAAAGGGAGAAAGAAAGAAGTCAAAAATGGAATAAGGATGGAAGGAAGGAGAAAAGAAAGGAAGGAAGGAAGTAAGTAATGAAGAAAGGAAAAAGGAAAGAAGTGAAGAAAGGAAGGAAGAATGAAAAAGAAAGGACGGAAGAAGAAAAAAGATAGGAAGAAAGGAAGAAAGGAAGAAAGTAGGAAAGGAAGGAAGAAATGGAAGGACGGAAGGAAGGTAGGAAGAAGAAAAAGAAAGAAACAAATAAGGAAGGAAAGGGATGCAAGGAAGAAAGGAAAGACGGAAAGAAGGAAGGAAGTTAGAAAGAAAGAGAGAAAGAAAAAAGAAAGAAAGAAGGAAGGAAGGAAAGAAAGAAAGAAAGAAAGAAAGAAAGAAAGAAAGAAAGAAAGAAAGAATGAATGAATGAATGAATGAATGAAGAAGGAAGGAAGGAAGAAGGAGACAAAGAAAGAAAGAAAGAAAGAAGAAAAAAGGGAAGGATGGAAAGAAGAAAGGTATGAGTGAAGCAAAGGAAGGAAGGAAAAAGGAAGGAAGGAAGGAAAAAAGAATGAAAAGAAAGAAAAGAGAGAGGAAAGAAAGAAGGAAAGAAAGTAAAGAAGAAAGGAAAAAGGAACACAGTGAAGAAAGGAAGGAACAATGAAAAAGAAAGGAAG
>NW_027589980.1:0-22500 GCF_051106095.1 Pogona vitticeps
TTCTTTTCTTCTTTCTTTCTTTCGTTCTTTCTTTCCTTCTTTCTTTCTTTCTTTCTACCTTCCTTCCTTCTTTCTTTATTTCCTTCTTTCTTTCTTTCCTTCTTTCTTTCCTTCATTCATTCTTTCTTTCTTTCCTTCTTTCTTTCTCTCCTTCTTTCTTTCTTTCTCTCCTTCTTTCTTTCTTTCTTTCTTCTTTTATTTCTTTCTTTCCTTCTTTCTTTCTTTCCTTCCTTCCTTCCTTTCTTCTTTCTCTTTCATTCTTTCTTTCTTTCTTTCTTTCCTTCTTTCTTTCTTCTTCTATCCTTCATTCTTCTTTCTTTCTTTCCTTCTTCTTCCTTCCTTCTTTCTTTCCTTCCTTCTTCTTCTTTCTCTCCTTCTTTCTTTTCTTTCTTTCTTTCTTTCTTTTTTCTTTCCTTCATTCTTTCTTTTTTCCTTCTTTCTTTCTTTCTTCTTTATTTCTTTCCTTCTTTCTTTCTTTCCTTCCTTCCTTCCTTCCTTCCTTCTTTCTTCTTTCTTTCTTTCTTTCTTTCCTTCTTTCTTTCTTTCCTTCTTTCTTTCCTCCTTCTTTCTTTCTTTCTTTCCTTCTTTCTTTCCTTCCTTCTTTCTTTCCTTCCTTCTTTCTTTCTTTTTTTCCTTCCTTCTCTTTCTTTCTTTCCATCTTTCCTTCATTCTTTCTTTCTTTTTTCCTTCCTTCTTTCTTTCTTTCCATCTTTCCTTCTTTCTTTCTTTCTTTCTTTCCTTCCTTCCTTCCTTCCTTCTTTCTTTCTTTCCTTCTTTCTTTCTTTCCTTCTTTCTTTCCTTCCTTCATTCTTTCTTTCTTTCCTTCTTTCTTTCTCTCCTTCTTTCTTTCTTTCTTTCTTTCTTCCTTCTTTCTTTTTTTCTTTCCTTCATTCTTTCTTTTTTCCTTCTTTCTTTCTTTCCATCTTTCCTTCTTTCTTTCTTTCCCTCTTTCTTTCTTTCTTTCTTTCCTTCTTCCTTTCTTTTCTTCTTTCTTTCTTTCTTTCTTTCTTTCTTTCTTTCTTTCTTTCTCTCATTCCTTCTTTCTTTCTTTCTTTCTTTCTTTCCTTCTTTCTTGCTTCATTCATTCTTTCCTTCCTTTTTCTTTCTTTCTCTCCTTCTTTATTTCTTTCTTTCCTTCTTTCTTTCTTTCTTTCTTTTTTCCAATCTTTCTTTCTTTCTTTCCTTCTTTCTTTTTTCCCATCGTTCCTTCTTTCTTTCTTTCTTTCTTCTTTCTTTCTTTTCTTCTTTCTTTCTTTCTTTCCTTCATTCTTTCTTTCCTTCTTTCTTTCTTTCTTTCCTTCCTTCATTCTATCCTTCCTTCTTTCTCTTCTTTCTTTCTTTCTTTCCTTCTTTCTTTCTTTCTTTTTCCATCTTTCTTTCTTCCTTTCTTTCCTTCATTCTTTCTTTCCTTCTTTCTTTCTTTCTCTCTTTCTTCCTTTATTTCTTTCTTTCCTTCTTTCTTTCTTTCTTTCTTTCCTTCTTTCTTTCCTTCATTCTTTCTTTCTTTCTTTCCTTCTTTCTTTCCTTCCTTCTTTCTTTCCTTCCTTCTTTCTTTCTTTCTCTCCATCTTTCTTTCTTTCTTTCCTTCTTTCTTTTTTTCTTTCCTTCATTCTTTCTTTCTTTTTTCCATCTTTCTTCCTTCCTTTCTTTCCTTCTTTCTTTCTTTCTTTCTTTCTTTCCTTCATTCTTTTTTTCTTTCTTTCCTTCTTCTTTCTTTCCTTCCTTCATTCTTTCCTTCCTTCTTTCTTTCTTTATCTCCTTCTTTCTTTCTTTCATTCCTTATTTCTTTCTTTCTTTCTTTTTTTCATTTTTCTTCTTTCTTTCTTTCTTTCCTTCATTCTTTCTTTCCTTCTTTCTTTCTTTCATTCCTTCTTTATTTCCTTCCTTCTTTCTTTCTCTTTCTTTCTTTCTTTCTTTCTTCCTTATTTCTTTCTTTCCTTCTTTCTTTTCTTCCTTCCTTCCTTTCTTCTTTCTTTCTTTCCTTCTTTCTTTCCTTTCTTCATTCTTTCCTTCCTTCTATCCTTCATTCTTTCTTTCTTTCTTTCCTTCTTTCTTTCCTTTCTTCATTCTTTCCTTCCTTCTTTCTTTCTTTCTCTCCTTCTTTCTCTTTCATTCCTTCTTTCTTTCTTTCTTTTTTCATCTTTCTTTCTTTCTTTCTTTCCTTAATTCTTTCTTTCCTTCTTTCTTTCTTTTTTCCTTCTTTCTTTCTTTCCATCTTTCCTTCTTTCTTTCTTTCCCTCTTTCTTTCTTTCTTTCTTTCTTTCTTTCTTTCCTTCTTCCTTCTTTTCTTCTTCTTTCTTTCGTTCTTTCTTTCCTTCTTTCTTTCTTTCTTTCCTTCCTTCCTTCCTTCTTTCTTTATTTCCTTCTTTCTTTCTTTCCTTCTTTCTTTCCTTCATTCATTCTTTCTTTCTTTCCTTCTTTCTTTCTCTCCTTCTTTCTTTCTTTCTTTCCTTCTTTCTTTTTTTCTTTCCTTCATTCTTTCTTTTTTCCTTCTTTCTTTCTTTCCATCTTTCCTTCTTTCTTTCTTTCTTTCTTTCTTCTTTCTTTCTTTCTTTCATTCTTCCTTTCTTTCTTTCTTTCTTTCTTTCGTTCTTTCTTTCCTTCTTTCTTTCTTTCTTCCTTCCTTCCTTCTTCTTTCTTTCCTTCTTTCTTTCTTTCCTTCATTCATTCTTTCTTTCTTTCCTTCTTTCTTTCTCTCCTTCTTTCTTTCTTTCTCTCCTTCTTTCTTTCTTTCTTCTTTTATTTCTTTCTTTCCTTCTTTCTTTCTTTCCTTCCTTCCTTCCTTTCTTCTTTCTCTTTCATTCTTTCTTTCTTTCTTTCCTTCTTTCTTTCCTTCTTTCTTTCCTTCATTCTTTCTTTCTTTCTTTCTTTCCTTCTTTCTTCCTTCCTTCTTTCTTTCCTTCCTTCTTTCTTTCTTTCTCTCCTTCTTTCTTTTCTTTCTTTCTTTCTTTCTTTCCTTCTTTCTTTTTTCTTTCCTTCATTCTTTCTTTTTTTCCTTCTTTCTTTCTTTCTTCTTTTATTTCTTTCCTTCTTTCTTTCTTTCCTTCCTTACTTCCTTCCTTCCTTCCTTCCTTCCTTCTTTCTTTCTTTCTTTCTTTCTTTCTTTCTTTCTTTCTTTCTTTCTTTCTTTCTTTCTTTCTTTCTTTCCTTCTTTCTTTTTTCCTTCTTTCTTTCCTTCCTTCTTTCTTTCTTTCTTTCCTTCTTTCTTTCCTTCCTTCTTTCTTTCCTTCCTTCTTTCTTTCTTTTTTTCCTTCCTTCTTTCTTTCTTTCCATCTTTCCTTCATTCTTTCTTTCTTTTTTTCCTTCCTTCTTTCTTTCTTTCCATCTTTCCTTCTTTCTTTCTTTCTTTCTTTCTTTCCTTCCTTCCTTCTTTCTTTCTTTCCTTCTTTCTTTCTTTCTTTCCTTCTTTCTTTCTTTCCTTCATTCTTTCTTTCTTTCCTTCTTTCTTTCTCTCCTTCTTTCTTTCTTTCTTTCTTTCTTTCTTTCCTTCTTTCTTTTTTTCTTTCCTTCATTCTTTCTTTTTTCCTTCTTTCTTTCTTTCCATCTTTCCTTCTTTCTTTCTTTCTTTCTTTCCTTCTTCCTTTCTTTTCTTCTTTCTTTCTTTCTTTCGTTCTTTCTTTCTTTCTTTCTTTCTTTCTTTCTCTCATTCCTTCTTTCCTTCTTTCTTTCTTTCTTTCCTTCTTTCTTTCTTTGCTTCATTCATTCTTTCCTTCCTTTTTCTTTCTTTCTCTCCTTCTTTATTTCTTTCTTTCCTTCTTTCTTTCTTTCTTTCTTTCTTTCCATCTTTCTTTCTTTCTTTCCTTCTTTCTTTTTTCCCATCTTTCCTTCTTTCTTTCTTTCTTTCTTTCTTTCTTTCTTTCTTTTTCTTTCTTTCTTTCTTTCTTTCCTTCATTCTTTCTTTCCTTCTTTCTTTCTTTCTTTCCTTCCTTCATTCTATCCTTCCTTCTTTCTCTCTTTCTTTCTTTCCTTCTTTCTTTCTTTCTTTTTCCATCTTTCTTTCTTCCTTTCTTTCCTTCATTCTTCTTTCTTTCCTTCTTTCTTTCTTTCTCTCTTTCTTCCTTTATTTCTTTCTTTCCTTCTTTCTTTCTTTCTTTCTTTCCTTCTTTCTTTCCTTCATTCTTTCTTTCTTTCTTTCCTTCTTTCTTTCCTTCCTTCTTTCTTTCCTTCCTTCTTTCTTTCTTTCTCTCCATCTTTCTTTCTTTCTTTCCTTCTTTCTTTTTTTCTTTCCTTCATTCTTTCTTTCTTTTTTTCCATCTTTCTTTCTTCCTTTCTTTCCTTCTTTCTTTCTTTCTTTCTTTCTTCCTTCATTCTTTTTTTCTTTCTTTCCTTCTTTCTTTCTTTCCTTCCTTCATTCTTCCTTCCTTCTTTCTTTCTTTATCTCCTTCTTTCTTTCTTTCATTCCTTCTTTCTTTCTTTCTTTCTTTTTTTCATTTTTCTTTCTTTCTTTCTTTCTTTCCTTCATTCTTTCTTTCCTTCTTTCTTTCTTCATTCCTTCTTTATTTCCTTCCTTCTTTCTTTCTCTTTCTTTCTTTCTTTCTTTCTTCTTTCTTTCTTTCTTTCCTTCTTTCTTTTCTTCCTTCCTTCCTTTCTTCTTTCTTTCTTTCCTTCTTTCTTTCTTTCCTTCTTTCTTAACTTCTTCTATCCTTCATTCTTTCTTTCTTTCTTCCTTCTTTCTTTCCTTTCTTCATTCTTTCCTTCCTTCTTTCTTTCTTTCTCTCCTTCTTTCTCTTTCATTCCTTCTTTCTTTCTTTCTTTTTTCCATCTTTCTTTCTTTCTTTCTTTCCTTAATTCTTTCTTTCCTTCTTTCTTTCTTTCATTCCTTCTTTCTTTCCTTCCTTCTTTCTTTCTTTCTCTCCTTCTTTCTTTCTTTCTTCTTTTATTTCTTTCTTTCCTTCTTTCTTTCTTTCCTTCCTTCCTTCCTTTCTTCTTTCTTTCTTTCCTTCCTTCTTTCTTTTCTTTCTTTCTTTCTTTTCTTTCTTTCTTTCTTTCCTTCTTTCTTTCCTTCCTTCTTTCTTTCTTTCCCTCCTTCTTTCTTTACTTTCTTTCTTTCTTTCTTTCCTTCTTTCTTTTTTTCTTTCCTTCATTCTTTCTTTTTTTTCCTTCTTTCTTTCTTTCTTTCCATCTTTCCTTCTTTCTTTCTTTTTTTCTTCTTTCTTTCCTTGTTTCTTTCTTTCTTTCTTTCTTTCTTTCCTTCTTTCTTTCCTTCCTTCTTTCTTTCTTTCTCTCCTTTCTTTCTTTCTTCTTTTATATCTTTCTTTCCTTCTTTCTTTCCTTCTTTCTTTCTTTCTTTCCTTCTTTCTTTCTTTCCTTCTTTCTTTCTTTCTTTCTTTCTTTCTTTCTTTCCTTCTTTCTTTCCTTCCTTCTTTCTTTCCTTCCTTCTTTCTTTCTTTGTCTCCTTCTTTCTTTCTTTCTTTCCTTCTTTCTTTTTTTCTTTCCTTCATTCTTTCTTTCTTTTTTCCTTCCTTCTTTCTTTCTTTCCATCTTTCCTTCTTTCTTTCTTTCTTTCTTTCCTTCCTTCCTTCCTTCTTTCTTTCTTTCCTTCATTCATTCTTTCTTTCTTTCCTCTTTTCTTTCTCTCCTTCTTTCTTTCTTTCTTTCTTTCCTTCTTTCTTTTTTTCTTTCCTTCATTCTTTCTTTTTTTCCTTCTTTCTTTCTTTCCATCTTTCCTTCTTTCTTTCTTTCTTTCTTTCTTTCTTTCTTTCTTTTTTTCCTTCTTTCTTTCTTTCTTTCTTTCTTTCCTTCTTTCTTTCTTTCCTTCCTTCATTCTTTTCTTCCTTCTTTCTTTCTCTCTTTCCTTCTTTCTTTCTTTCTTTTTTTCCATCTTTCTTTCTTTCTTTCTTTCCTTCTTTCTTTCTTTCCTTCTTTCCTTCTTTCTTTCTTTCCCTCTTTCTTTCTCTCCTTCTTTCTTTCTTTCTTTCCTTCTTTCTTTCCTTCTTTCTTTCTTTATTTATTTCTTTCTTTCCTTCTTTCTTTCTTTCTTTCTTTCCTTCCTTGCTTCTTTCTTTCTTTCCTTCCTTCCTTCCCTCTTTCCTTCTTTCTTTCCTTCTTTCTTCCTTTCTTCCTTTATTTCTTTCTTTCCTTCTTTCTTTCTTTCCTTCCTTCCTTCCTTCTTTCTTTCTTTCCTTCCTTCCTTCTTTCTTTCTTTCTTTTTTTCCTTTCTTCTTTCTTTCTTTCCTTCTTTCTTTCCTTCTTTCTTTCTTTCTTTCTTTCTTTCCTTCCTTCTTTCTTTCTTTCTTTCTTTCTTTCTTTCCTTGTTTCTTTCTTTCCTTCTTTCTTTCTTTCCTTCTTTCCTTCTTTCCTTCTTTCCTTCTTTCCTTCTTTCTTTCTTTCTTTCTTTCTTTCCTTCTTTCCTTCTTTCCTTCTTTCTTTCTTTTTTTCTTTCCTTCTTTCCTCCTTTCCTTCTTTCTTTCTTTCTTTCTTTCTTTCTTCCCTTCTTTCTTTCTTTCCTTCTATCCTTCTTTCCTTCTTTCCTTCTTTCCTTCTTTCTTTCCTTTTCTTTCTTTCTTTTTTCTTTCTTCCTTCGTTTCTTTCCTTCTTTCTTTCCTTCTTTCTTTTTTTCTTTCCTTCCTTCTTTCTTTCTTTCTCTCCTTCTTTCTTTTCTTTCTTTCTTTCTTTCTTTTTTTCTTTCCTTCATTCTTTCTTTTTTTCCTTCTTTCTTTCTTTCTTCTTTTATTTCTTTCCTTCTTTCTTTCTTTCCTTCCTTCCTTCCTTCCTTCCTTCTTTCTTTCTTTCTTTCTTTCTTTCTTTCTTTCCTTCTTTCTTTCTTTCCTTCTTTCTTTCCTCCTTCTTTCTTTCTTTCTTTCCTTCTTTCTTTCCTTCCTTCTTTCTTTCCTTCCTTCTTTCTTTCTTTTTTTCCTTCCTTCTTTCTTTCTTTCCATCTTTCCTTCATTCTTTCTTTCTTTTTTTCCTTCCTTCTTTCTTTCTTTCCATCTTTCCTTCTTTCTTTCTTTCTTTCTTTCCTTCCTTCCTTCCTTCCTTCTTTCTTTCTTTCCTTCTTCTTTCTTTCCTTCTTTCTTTCCTTCCTTCATTCTTTCTTTCTTTCCTTCTTTCTTTCTCTCCTTCTTTCTTTCTTTCTTTCTTTCTTTCCTTCTTTCTTTTTTTCTTTCCTTCATTCTTTCTTTTTCCTTCTTTCTTTCTTTCCATCTTTCCTTCTTTCTTTCTTTCCCTCTTTCTTTCTTTCTTTCTTTCCTTCTTCCTTTCTTTTCTTCTTTCTTTCTTTCTTTCTTTCTTTCTTTCTTTCTTTCTTTCTTTCTTTCTCTCATTCCTTCTTTCTTTCTTTCTTTCTTTCTTTCCTTCTTTCTTTGCTTCATTCATTCTTTCCTTCCTTTTTCTTTCTTTCTCTCCTTCTTTATTTCTTTCTTTCCTTCTTTCTTTCTTTCTTTCTTTTTTCCATCTTTCTTTCTTTCTTTCCTTCTTTCTTTTTTCCCATCTTTCCTTCTTTCTTTCTTTCTTTCTTTCTTTCTTTCTTTCTTTTTCTTTCTTTCTTTCTTTCTTTCCTTCATTCTTTCTTTCCTTCTTTCTTTCTTTCTTTCCTTCCTTCATTCTATCCTTCCTTCTTTCTCTTCTTTCTTTCTTTCTTTCCTTCTTTCTTTCTTTCTTTTTTCCATCTTTCTTTCTTCCTTTCTTTCCTTCATTCTTTCTTTCCTTCTTTCTTTCTTTCTCTCTTTCTTCCTTTATTTCTTTCTTTCCTTCTTTCTTTCTTTCTTTCTTTCCTTCTTTCTTTCCTTCATTCTTTCTTTCTTTCTTTCCTTCTTTCTTTCCTTCCTTCTTTCTTTCCTTCCTTCTTTCTTTCTTTCTCTCCATCTTTCTTTCTTTCTTTCCTTCTTTCTTTTTTTCTTTCCTTCATTCTTTCTTTCTTTTTTCCATCTTTCTTCCTTCCTTTCTTTCCTTCTTTCTTTCTTTCTTTCTTTCTTTCCTTCATTCTTTTTTTCTTTCTTTCCTTCTTTCTTTCTTTCCTTCCTTCATTCTTTCCTTCCTTCTTTCTTTCTTTATCTCCTTCTTTCTTTCTTTCATTCCTTATTTCTTTCTTTCTTTCTTTTTTTCATTTTTCTTTCTTTCTTTCTTTCTTTCCTTCATTCTTTCTTTCCTTCTTTCTTTCTTTCATTCCTTCTTTATTTCCTTCCTTCTTTCTTTCTCTTTCTTTCTTTCTTTCTTTCTTCCTTTATTTCTTTCTTTCCTTCTTTCTTTTCTTCCTTCCTTCCTTTCTTCTTTCTTTCTTTCCTTCTTTCTTTCCTTTCTTCATTCTTTCCTTCCTTCTATCCTTCATTCTTTCTTTCTTTCTTTCCTTCTTTCTTTCCTTTCTTCATTCTTTCCTTCCTTCTTTCTTTCTTTCTCTCCTTCTTTCTCTTTCATTCCTTCTTTCTTTCTTTCTTTTTTCCATCTTTCTTTCTTTCTTTCTTTCCTTAATTCTTTCTTTCCTTCTTTCTTTCTTTTTTCCTTCTTTCTTTCTTTCCATCTTTCCTTCTTTCTTTCTTTCCCTCTTTCTTTCTTTCTTTCTTTCTTTCTTTCTTTCCTTCTTCCTTTCTTTTCTTCTTTCTTTCTTTCGTTCTTTCTTTCCTTCTTTCTTTCTTTCTTTCCTTCCTTCCTTCCTTCTTTCTTTATTTCCTTCTTTCTTTCTTTCCTTCTTTCTTTCCTTCATTCATTCTTTCTTTCTTTCCTTCTTTCTTTCTCTCCTTCTTTCTTTCTTTCTTTCCTTCTTTCTTTTTTTCTTTCCTTCATTCTTTCTTTTTTCCTTCTTTCTTTCTTTCCATCTTTCCTTCTTTCTTTCTTTCTTTCTTTCTTTCTTTCTTTCTTTCTTTCATTCTTCCTTTCTTTTCTTCTTTCTTTCTTTCGTTCTTTCTTTCCTTCTTTCTTTCTTTCTTTCCTTCCTTCCTTCTTTCTTTCTTTCCTTCTTTCTTTCTTTCCTTCATTCATTCTTTCTTTCTTTCCTTCTTTCTTTCTCTCCTTCTTTCTTTCTTTCTCTCCTTCTTTCTTTCTTTCTTCTTTTATTTCTTTCTTTCCTTCTTTCTTTCTTTCCTTCCTTCCTTCCTTTCTTCTTTCTCTTTCATTCTTTCTTTCTTTCTTTCCTTCTTTCTTTCCTTCTTTCTATCCTTCATTCTTTCTTTCTTTCTTTCTTTCCTTCTTTCTTTCCTTCCTTCTTTCTTTCCTTCCTTCTTTCTTTCTTTCTCTCCTTCTTTCTTTTCTTTCTTTCTTTCTTTCTTTCCTTCTTTCTTTTTTTCTTTCCTTCATTCTTTCTTTTTTTCCTTCTTTCTTTCTTTCTTCTTTTATTTCTTTCCTTCTTTCTTTCTTTCCTTCCTTACTTCCTTCCTTCCTTCCTTCCTTCCTTCTTTCTTTCTTTCTTTCTTTCTTTCTTTCTTTCTTTCTTTCTTTCTTTCTTTCTTTCTTTCTTTCTTTCTTTCTTTCTTTCCTTCTTTCTTTTTTCCTTCTTTCTTTCCTTCCTTCTTTCTTTCTTTCTTTCCTTCTTTCTTTCCTTCCTTCTTTCTTTCCTTCCTTCTTTCTTTCTTTTTTTCCTTCCTTCTTTCTTTCTTTCCATCTTTCCTTCATTCTTTCTTTCTTTTTTTCCTTCCTTCTTTCTTTCTTTCCATCTTTCCTTCTTTCTTTCTTTCTTTCTTTCTTTCCTTCCTTCCTTCTTTCTTTCTTTCCTTCTTTCTTTCTTTCTTTCCTTCTTTCTTTCTTTCCTTCATTCTTTCTTTCTTTCCTTCTTTCTTTCTCTCCTTCTTTCTTTCTTTCTTTCTTTCTTTCTTTCCTTCTTTCTTTTTTTCTTTCCTTCATTCTTTCTTTTTTCCTTCTTTCTTTCTTTCCATCTTTCCTTCTTTCTTTCTTTCTTTCTTTCCTTCTTCCTTTCTTTTCTTCTTTCTTTCTTTCTTTCGTTCTTTCTTTCTTTCTTTCTTTCTTTCTTTCTCTCATTCCTTCTTTCCTTCTTTCTTTCTTTCTTTCCTTCTTTCTTTCTTTGCTTCATTCATTCTTTCCTTCCTTTTTCTTTCTTTCTCTCCTTCTTTATTTCTTTCTTTCCTTCTTTCTTTCTTTCTTTCTTTCTTTCCATCTTTCTTTCTTTCTTTCCTTCTTTCTTTTTTCCCATCTTTCCTTCTTTCTTTCTTTCTTTCTTTCTTTCTTTCTTTTTCTTTCTTTCTTTCTTTCTTTCCTTCATTCTTTCTTTCCTTCTTTCTTTCTTTCTTTCCTTCCTTCATTCTATCCTTCCTTCTTTCTCTCTTTCTTTCTTTCCTTCTTTCTTTCTTTCTTTTTTCCATCTTTCTTTCTTCCTTTCTTTCCTTCATTCTTTCTTTCTTTCCTTCTTTCTTTCTTTCTCTCTTTCTTCCTTTATTTCTTTCTTTCCTTCTTTCTTTCTTTCTTTCTTTCTTTCCTTCTTTCTTTCCTTCATTCTTTCTTTCTTTCTTTCCTTCTTTCTTTCCTTCCTTCTTTCTTTCCTTCCTTCTTTCTTTCTTTCTCTCCATCTTTCTTTCTTTCTTTCCTTCTTTCTTTTTTTCTTTCCTTCATTCTTTCTTTCTTTTTTTCCATCTTTCTTTCTTCCTTTCTTTCCTTCTTTCTTTCTTTCTTTCTTTCTTTCCTTCATTCTTTTTTTCTTTCTTTCCTTCTTTCTTTCTTTCCTTCCTTCATTCTTTCCTTCCTTCTTTCTTTCTTTATCTCCTTCTTTCTTTCTTTCATTCCTTCTTTCTTTCTTTCTTTCTTTTTTTCATTTTTCTTTCTTTCTTTCTTTCTTTCCTTCATTCTTTCTTTCCTTCTTTCTTTCTTTCATTCCTTCTTTATTTCCTTCCTTCTTTCTTTCTCTTTCTTTCTTTCTTTCTTTCTTCCTTTCTTTCTTTCTTTCCTTCTTTCTTTTCTTCCTTCCTTCCTTTCTTCTTTCTTTCTTTCCTTCTTTCTTTCTTTCCTTCTTTCTTAACTTCTTTCTATCCTTCATTCTTTCTTTCTTTCTTTCCTTCTTTCTTTCCTTTCTTCATTCTTTCCTTCCTTCTTTCTTTCTTTCTCTCCTTCTTTCTCTTTCATTCCTTCTTTCTTTCTTTCTTTTTTCCATCTTTCTTTCTTTCTTTCTTTCCTTAATTCTTTCTTTCCTTCTTTCTTTCTTTCATTCCTTCTTTCTTTCCTTCCTTCTTTCTTTCTTTCTCTCCTTCTTTCTTTCTTTCTTCTTTTATTTCTTTCTTTCCTTCTTTCTTTCTTTCCTTCCTTCCTTCCTTTCTTCTTTCTTTCTTTCCCTCCTTCTTTCTTTTCTTTCTTTCTTTCTTTCTTTCTTTCTTTCTTTCCTTCTTTCTTTCCTTCCTTCTTTCTTTCTTTCCCTCCTTCTTTCTTTACTTTCTTTCTTTCTTTCTTTCCTTCTTTCTTTTTTTCTTTCCTTCATTCTTTCTTTTTTTTCCTTCTTTCTTTCTTTCTTTCCATCTTTCCTTCTTTCTTTCTTTTTTCCTTCTTTCTTTCCTTCTTTCTTTCTTTCTTTCTTTCTTTCTTTCCTTCTTTCTTTCCTTCCTTCTTTCTTTCTTTCTCTCCTTTCTTTCTTTCTTCTTTTATTTCTTTCTTTCCTTCTTTCTTTCCTTCTTTCTTTCTTTCTTTCCTTCTTTCTTTCTTTCCTTCTTTCTTTCTTTCTTTCTTTCTTTCTTTCTTTCCTTCTTTCTTTCCTTCCTTCTTTCTTTCCTTCCTTCTTTCTTTCTTTGTCTCCTTCTTTCTTTCTTTCTTTCCTTCTTTCTTTTTTTCTTTCCTTCATTCTTTCTTTCTTTTTTTCCTTCCTTCTTTCTTTCTTTCCATCTTTCCTTCTTTCTTTCTTTCTTTCTTTCCTTCCTTCCTCCCTTCTTTCTTTCTTTCCTTCTTTCTTTCTTTCCTTCATTCATTCTTTCTTTCTTTCCTCTTTTCTTTCTCTCCTTCTTTCTTTCTTTCTTTCTTTCCTTCTTTCTTTTTTTCTTTCCTTCATTCTTTCTTTTTTTCCTTCTTTCTTTCTTTCCATCTTTCCTTCTTTCTTTCTTTCTTTCTTTCTTTCTTTCTTTCTTTTTTTCCTTCTTTCTTTCTTTCTTTCTTTCTTTCCTTCTTTATTTCTTTCCTTCCTTCATTCTTTTCTTCCTTCTTTCTTTCTTTCTTTCCTTCTTTCTTTCTTTCTTTTTTTCCATCTTTCTTTCTTTCTTTCTTTCCTTCTTTCTTTCTTTCCATCTTTCCTTCTTTCTTTCTTTCCCTCTTTCTTTCTCTCCTTCTTTCTTTCTTTCTTTCCTTCTTTCTTTCCTTCTTTCTTTCTTTATTTATTTCTTTCTTTCCTTCTTTCTTTCTTTCTTTCTTTCCTTCCTTGCTTCTTTCTTTCTTTCCTTCCTTCCTTCCCTCTTTCCTTCTTTCTTTCCTTCTTTCTTCCTTTCTTCCTTTATTTCTTTATTTCCTTCTTTCTTTCTTTCCTTCCTTCCTTCCTTCTTTCTTTCTTTCCTACCTTCCTTCTTTCTTTCTTTATTTTTTTCCTTTCTTTCTTTCTTTCTTTCCTTCTTTCTTTCCTTCTTTCTTTCTTTCTTTCTTTCTTTCCTTCCGTCTTTCTTTCTTTCTTTCTTTCTTTCTTTCCTTGTTTCTTTCTTTCCTTCTTTCTTTCTTTCCTTCTTTCCTACTTTCCTTCTTTCCTTCTTTCCTTCTTTCTTTCTTTCTTTCTTTCTTTCCTTCTTTCCTTCTTTCCTTCTTTCTTTCTTTTTTTCTTTCCTTCTTTCCTCCTTTCCTTCTTTCTTTCTTTCTTTCTTTCTTTCTTCCCTTCTTTATTTCTTTCCTTCTATCCTTCTTTCCTTCTTTCCTTCTTTCCTTCTTTCTTTCCTTTTCTTTCTTTCTTTTTTCTTTCTTCCTTCCTTTCTTTCCTTCTTTCTTTCCTTCTTTCTTTGTTTCCTTCTTTCTTTCCCTCTTTCCTACTTTCTTTCTTTACTTCTTTCCTTCTTTCCTTCTTTCTTTCTTTCTTTCTTTCCTTCTTTCTTTCCTTCTTTCTTTCTTTTCTTATTTCTTTCTTGTTGAAGTCTATTCAGTGCAGAAAGCAGTAAACAAAGGAAGAAACGTAGAAAGGACCGAAAGGAAGCTTATATGAGTTTATTGAAGATAGAATGAAGTAACTGAAGAATGGACAAACGAAAAGAAACTCATTTAAATGTGTTGAAGTCAGAAGGAAGGAAATAAAGAAAGAACAAGACAAAGAAGCTAAAGGAGTCGTGTTTGAGTGCATTGAAGCTAGAATGAAGAACGAAAAGGAGAAAAACGCTAGAGGAAGCTTGTTTAAACGTATTAAAGCTAAAATGAAGGAAATCAAGATAAGAAGGAGAGAAATATGTATAGGAAGCTCGTTTGAGTGTATTAAAACCAGAATGAAGTCAATCAAGAAAAAAAGAAGAAAAAGCAGCTAATAAAGCTTGCTTACGTGTATTGAAGGTAGAATAATAGAAATTAAGAAAGAAGAAGAAAAAGCATATAAAGGAAGCTTGTTTGAGTGCATTGAAGGCTAGACTGATGTAAATGACGAATGAACAGGAGAATGAATCTAGAGGAAGCTTGTTTAAACGTATTAAAGCTAAAACGAAGGAAATTAAGAAAAGAAGAGAAAGAAGCTAAAGGAAGCTTTTTTGAGTGCACTGAAGTTAGAATGACCTGAATGAAGAATAAACAAGAAGCTAAAGAAGATTCCTTCCGTGTATTGAAGCTAGAATGACGGAAATCAAGAAAGAAGAGAAAGAAGCTAAAGGAAGCTTTTTTGAATGTAGTGAATCTAGAGTGAACTGAAGAATGAACAAACTAAAGGAAGCTTGTTTGAACGTATTGAAGCTAGAATGAAGTAAATGAACAAGAGAAATAAGCGAAAAGAAACCTTCAATCTAGAATTAAGGAAATGAAGATTTAACGACCTAAAGGAAGCTAGAATGAAGGAAATGAAGATTGAACAAACTAAAGGAAGCTTGTTTAAGTACATTGAAGCTAGGATGAGGGAAAATAAGAAAGAAGTGAATGAATCTAAAGGATGCTTGTTTGAGTTAATTGAAGCTAGAACGAACTGAATGATGAACAAGAGAAAAGCTAAAGGAAGCTTTTTGAGTATTGAAGCTAGAATGAAGTAAATTAAGAATGAAAAAGAGGAATAAGCTAAAGGAAGCTTGTTATAAAGCTAGAATGAAAGGAATTAAGAAGAAAAGAAGTTTGAGTGTATTGAAGATAGAATGAACTACAGGAACAAACTAAAGGAAGCTTGTTTGAGTGTACAAGCTAGAATGATGTAAATGAAGAATGAACAAGAGAAAGAAGGCGGAGGAAGTTTGTTTAAACGTATTAAAGCTAAAATGAAGGAAATCAAGATAAGAAGGACAGAAAGAAGTATAGGAAGCTTGTTTGAGTGTATTAAAGCTACAATGAAGTCAATCAAAAAAAAAGAAGAGAAAGCAGCTAATGAAGCTTGCTTACGTGTATTGAAGCTAGAATAATAGAAATCAAGAAAGAAGAAGAAAAAGCATCTAAAGGAAGTTTGTTTGAGTGCATTGAAGCTCGAAAGACCTAAATGAATGAACAAGAGAAAGAAGCTAAACAAGATTCCTTCCGTGTATTGAAGCTAGAATGACGGAAATCAAGTAAGAAGAGAAAGAAGCTAAAGGAAGCTTTTTTGAATGTAGTGATTCTAGAATGAAGTAACTGAAGAATGAACAAACTAAAGGAACCTTTAAATGTATTGAAGTGAGAAGGAAGGAAATCAAGAAAAAACAAGAGAAATAACCTAAAGGAAGCGCGTTTGAGAGCATTGAAGCTAGAAAAATGTAAATAAAGAATGAATAAGGGAAAGAAGCTAGAGGAAGCTTGTTTAAACGTATTAAAGCTAAAAAAGGGAAATCAAAATAAAAAGAGAAAGTATAGGAACGTTTGAGTGTATTAAAGCTAGAATGAAGTCAATCAAGGAAAAAAGAAGAGAAAGCAGCTAATGCTTGCTTACGTGTATTGAAGCTGGAATAA
Source organism: Pogona vitticeps (assembly GCF_051106095.1). Lineage (NCBI taxonomy): Eukaryota > Metazoa > Chordata > Lepidosauria > Squamata > Agamidae > Pogona > Pogona vitticeps. The sequence continues at coordinate 14,935 of NW_027589980.1, forward strand.
ATGAAATCAAGAAAGGTGAAAGAAACTAAATGAAGCTTGTTTGAGTGTATTAAAGCTAGAATGAAGTAAATGGACAAGAGAAATAAGCGAAAAGAAACCTTCAATCTAGAATTAAGGAAATGAAGATTGAACGACCTAAACGAAGCTAGAATGAAGGAAATGAAGATTGAACGACCTAAAGGAAGCTAGAATGAAGGAAATGAAGATTGAACACACTAAAGGAAGCATTTACATTGAAGCTAGGATGACGGAAATTAAGAAAGAAGAGAATGAATCTAAAGGATGCTTGTTTGAGTGTACTGTATTGAAGCTAGAAATGAAGGATGAACAAGAGAAAGGAAGCTTTTTGAGTATTGAGCTAGAATGAAGTAAATTAAGAATGGAAAAGAGCAATAAACTTGTTATGAAGCTAGAATGAAAGGAATTAAGAAGAAAAGAAGTTTGAGTGTATTGAACATAGAATGAAGTAAACGAACAAAGTAAAGGAAGCTTGTTTAAATGTATTGAATAAGGAAGGAAATCGAGAAAGAATGAAAGAAGTATAGAAAGCTTGATTGATTGTATTAAAGCTAGAATGGTCAATCAAGAAAAATGAAGAGAAAGCAGCTAATAAAGCTTGCTTACGTTTATTGAAGCTAGAATAAAGGAAATCAAGAAAGAAGAAGAAAAATAATCTAAAGGAAACTTGTTTGAGTGTATTGAAGTTAGAATGATGTAAATGAAGAACGAACAAGAGAAAGATTCTATAGCTTGATTAAACGTATTAAAGCTAAATTGAAGAAAACCAAGAAATCTAAAAGAAGCTTGTTTGAGTGCATTGAAGCTCGAATGCCCTAAATGAATTAACAAGAGAAAGAAGCTAAAGAAGCTTCCTTCCGTGAATTGAAGCTAAAATCACGGAAATCAAGAAAGAAGAGAAAGAAGCTAAAGGAAGCTTTTTTTAATGTAGTGTATTTTACTGTATTCTGTACAAGGATATTCGCCTGTCCCATCTGTGCGCTTTTCTCTCCTCCCATTCCGGATGGGATGATATGAGGAAAATGCAGCATCTTCTAAGTGGCAATATTAAGGAACTTACCCTGTCAACTGCCAGATACGTATGCAGAGACGTCGTAGCACGGTCTCGCAGAATGAAGAGCCCTAAATATGCTCTTGGCTGGCCCTTCCTACCCGTTACCCAGTGAACATTTTAGTTGTATGTTATTGTATTTGTCTGTTTTACTGTACTCAGTATGCCAATTAAGGTTTATAAAAAAAAAAACAAGAATGTAGTGTATCTAAAATGAAGTAATTGAAGAATGAACAAAAGGAAGCTTTTTTAAATGTATTGAAGCGACAAGGAAATCAAAAAAGAACAAGAGAAAGAACCTCAAGGAAGCGTGTTTGAGTGCATTGAAGCTAGAATAATGTAAATGATGAATAAGAGAAAGATGTTTAACGTTTTAAAGCTAAAATGAAGAAAATCAAGAAGGAAAGATGTATAGGAAGCTTGTTTGAGTGTATTAAAGCCAGAATGAAGTCAATCAAGAAAAAAAGAAGAGGAAGCAGCTAATGAAGCTTACGTGTAATGAAATTAGAATAATGGAAGTCAAGAAAGAAGAAAATCATCTAAAGGAAGTTTGAGTGCATTGAAGCTAGAATGATGTATATGAAGAATGAACAAAGAATCTAGAGGACGCTTGTTTAAACGTATTAAACGTATTTAACGTATTAACGTATAAAGGAAATCAAGAAAGAAGAAAAGGAATCTAAAGGGTTTGTTTGAGTCATTGAAGCTAGATTTACCTAAATGAAGAATGAAGAAGAGAAAGAAGCTAGAGAAACTTCCTTCCGTGTATTGAAGCTATTACCAGGGAAATCAAGAAAGAGAAAGCTAAAGGAAGCTTTTTTGAATGTAGTGAATCTAGAATGAATTGAAGAATGAACAAACTAAAGGAAGATTTTTAAATTGTATTGAAGCGAGAAGGAAGGAAAGAACCAGAGAAAGAAGCTAAAGGAGGCGTGTTTGAGTTCATTGAAGCTAGAATAATATAAATGAAGAATGAATAGGAAGAAGAAGCTAGAGGAAGTTTAAACGTATTAAAGCAAAAATGGATAAAATAAGAGTAAGTAGTACAGGAAGTTTCTTTGTGTATTAAGTGTAGAATGAAGTCAATCAAAAAAAAAATAACAGCAGCTTATGAAGCTTGCTTACGTGTATTGAAGCTAGAATAAAGGAAATCAAGAAAGAAGAAAACTAATGGAAAGGAACCTTTTTTGAGTGTATTAAAGCTAGAATGATGTAAATGAAGAATGAACAAGGGAAAGTATCTAGAGGAAGCCTGTTTAAATGTATTAAAGCTAAAATGAAGGAAATCAAGAAGAAAAGGAATCTAAAGGAAGCTTGTTTGAGTGCAGAAGCTAGAATGACCTAAATGAAGAATGAACAAGGGAAAGAATCTGAAGCATCATTCCGTTTTTTGAAGCTAAAATGAAGGAAATCAGTAAAGAGAAAAAAGGTAAAGGAAGATTATTTGAATGTAGTGAAACTAGAATGAAGTAAATGAAGAATAAACAAAAGGAAGCTTGTTTGAACGTACTGAAGCTAGAGAGAAGGAAATCAAGAAAGAGAGAAAGCTTAAATGAAGCTTTTTCGAGTGTATTGAATCAAGAATGAAATAAAGGAACAAGAAATAAGCTAAAATAAACCTTCGTTTTCTTTATTCCTGATTCCTTTGTTGTTCAATCTTCATTTCCTTCTCTAGCTTCATTACATTTGAAAGTTTCTGATGTTCACTTACTTCATTCTAGTTTCAATACACTCGAACTAGCTACTTTTAGCATATATTTGATTTCCTACATTCTAGCTTCAATACGTTCAAACAAGCTTCCATTTGTTCGTTCATTTACTTCATTCTAGTGTCACAACATTCAGATTTCTTTCTCTTCTTCCTTGATTTCCTTCATCCTTGCTTCAAGATACTGAAGCAAGATTCTTTATCTTCGTTCGCTTTTTTTCTTAATTGACCATTCTAGCATCTATTTAAACAATTCCTTTAGCTTGTTCGTTCTTGATTTCCTTTTAGCTTTAATACATTTAAAGAAGCTTCATTTAATTTTTTTCTTTTTAATTTTTGGTACAATACTCATAGAAGCTTCCTATACCTTCTTTTTCTTCTGTCTTCATTTCCACTCTAATTTAAAAACACTCAAGTTTCTTAGCTTATTCCTCTTGTGATATTTTCATGTACTTAATTCTAGGTTTATTATGCAAAAAACCTTTCTATAGCTTCTTCATTTCTATCTAGATTTAATACACTATTCCTCTAGCTTCTTTTCTCTTGTTGTTCATTTAGATAATTCTAGCTTCAAGGCTCTCAAACAAGCTTCCTTTAGATTCTTTTTCTTCTTTCTTGATTTACAATCTATCTACACTCAAACAGGCTTCCTTTAGCTTCTTTATTCTTCTTTTACTTCATTCCAGCTTTACTACAAACAAGCTTCCTTAAGCTTATTCCTCTTTTTACTCTTAATTCTAGCTTCAATACTCAAACAAGCTTCCTATACTTCTTTCTCTCCTTAGCTTGACTTCATTTTAGCTTTAATACGTTTAAACATCTTTCTCATTCATCCTTCATTTAATTCATTCTAGCTTCAATACACTCCCAGCATCATTTAGATTCATTGTCTTATTTCTTAATTTCCGGCATCCTAGCTTCAATGTACTAAAACATGCTCTCTTCAGCTTGTTCAATCTTCATTTCCTTCAGGTTTAGGTCGTTATTACCTTAATTCTAGATTCATTACATTTGAAGGGTTTTTTTGGCTTATTTCCCTTGTTCATTTACTTCATTCTATTTTTAATACACTCAAAAAAGCTTCATTTAGTTTCTTTCTTGATTTCCTTCATTCTAGTTTAATACGTTCAAAGCTTCCTTTAGTTTTCTTCATTCTTCATTTACTTCATTCTAGTTTCACTACATTCAAACAAGCTTCCTTTAGCTTCTTTTTCTTTCTTGATATCCTTATTTTAGCTTGAATACGTTTTAAGCTTCCTCTAGATTCTTTCTCTTGTTCATTCTTCATTTACATCATTCTAGCTTCAGTGCACTGAAACAAGCTTCCTACATATTTTTCTTCTTTCTTGATTTCATTTATTCTAGCTTCAAAAAACGTAAGCAAGCATTAGCTACTCTCTTCGCTTTTTCTTGATTGACTTCATGCTAGCTTTAATACACTTCCTATATGTTCTCCTTTTATTTTATTTCCTTTTTTAGCTTTAATACGTTTAAACTAGCTTCTTTCTCATTCATTCTTTATTTACATTATTCTAGCTTTAATGCACTCCGACACGCTTCCTTTAGATTCTTTCTCTTCTCTCTTGATTTCCCTGCTTCAATACATTTAAAAAATCTTCCTTTAGTTTGTTCATTCTTACCATTCCAGTTTCACTGCATTCAAAAAAGCTTCCTTTAGCTTCTTTCTCTTCTTTCTTGATTTCCGTCAATCTAGATTCAATACACGGAAAAACCTTCTTTAGCTTCTTTCTCTTGCTCATTCTTCATTTAGGTCATTCTAGCTTCAATAAACTCAAGCTTCCTTTTCCTTTTCTTCTTTCTTGACTTAAATTCTAGTTTCTACAATCAAACAAGATTCCTTTACCTTGTTTATTCTTCTTTCACTTCATTGCAGCTTTACTACAAAAAAGTTTACCTTAGCTTACAAGCTTATTCTTCCTCGATTTAGTTCGTTCCTTTACTTCATTCAATGCACTCAAACTTCTTTTCCTCTTAATTCCTTTCATTCTAGCTTCATAACAACTTTATTCCTCTTTTTCATTCTTAATTTACTTCATTCTAGCTTCAATACTAAAAAAGCTTCCTTTAGCTTTTCTCTTGTTCATCCTTCATTCAATTCGTTCTAGCTTCAATAAACTCAAACAAGCATCCTTTAGATTCCGTCACTTCTTTCTTAATTTCCGTCATCCTAGCTTCAATGTAGTAAAACATGCTTCCTTTTGTGTGTTCAATCTTCATTTCCTTCATTCTAGCTTCCTTTGGGTCGTTCAATCTTCCTTTCCTTAATTGTATTCATTATATGTGGTTTCTTTTAGCTGATTTCCCTTGTTCATTTACTTCATTCTAGCTTTACTACACTCAAACAAGCTTCATTTAGCTTCTTTCACCTTTCTTGATTTCCTTCATTCTACCTTCAATACGTTCAAACAAGATTCCTACATTCAAAAAAGCTTCCTTTAGCTTCTGTCTCTTCTTTCTTGATTTCCGTCATTCTAACTTCAATACACGGAAAGAAGCTTCTTTAGCTTCTTTCTCTTGTTCATTCTTCACTTAGGTCATTCGAACTTCATTGTACTCAAATAAGCTTCCTTTAATTCCTTTTCTTCTTCTTTCTTGATTTCCTTCATTTTAGCTTTAATACGTTTAAACGCTTCCTCTATATTCTTTCTCTTGTTTATTCTTCATTTACATCATTCTAGCTTCAATGCACTCAAACAAGCTTCCTATACTTCTTTCTGTCCTTCTTATCTTGATTTCTTTCATTTTACCTTTAGAACGTTTAACCTTCCTCTACCTTCTTTCTCTTGTTCATTCTTCATTTACATCATTCTAGCTTCAATGCACTCAAACACGTTTCCTTTAGCTTGTTTATTCTTCTTTTACTTCATTCCAGCTTTACTACAAAAAAAGCTTACTTCAGCTTCTTTCTCTTATTCTTCCTCGATTTCCTTCATTATTGCTTCAATACAAGCTTACTTTACTTTGTTCCTTTACTTCATTCTATGTTCAATACACTCAAACTTCTTTTCTTCTTAATTCCTTTCATTCTAGCTTCATAACAAGTTTATTGCTCTTTTTCATTCTTAATTTACTTCATTCTAGCTCAATACTTAAAAAGCTTCCTTTCTCTTGTTCATCCTTCATTTCTAGCTTCAGTACAGTACACTCAAACAAGCATCCTTTAGATTCATTCTCTTCTTTCTTAATTTCTGTCATCCTAGCTTCAATGTACTTAATGCTTCCTTTAGTGTGTTCAATCTTCATTTCCTTCATTCTAGCTTCGTTTAGGTCGTTCAATCTTCATTTCCTTCATTCTAGCTTCATTTAGGTCGTTCAATCTTCATTTCCTTAATTCTAGATTGAAGGTTTCTTTTCGCTTATTTCTCTTGTTCATTTACTTCATTCCACTCAAACAAGCTTCATTTAGTTTCTTTCACCTTTCTTGATTTCATTTATTCCAACTTCAATACACGTAAGCAAGCATTAGCTGCTTTCTCATCTTTTTTTCTTGATTGACTTCATTCTAGCTTTAATACACTCAAACAAACTTCCTATACTTTCTCTTCTTATTTTGATTTCCTTTTTTAGCTTTAATACGTTTCAACAAGCTTCCTCTAGATTCTTTCTCTTATTCATTCTTTATTTACATTTTTCTAGCTTCAATGCACTCAAACACGCTTCCTTTAGGTTCTTTCTCTTGTTCTTTCTTGATTTCCTACCTTCTCGCTTCAATACATTTAAAGGTTCCTTTAGTTTGTTCATTCTTCAGTTACTTCATTCTAGAATCACTACATTCAAAAAAGCTTCCTTTAGCTTCTTGCTCTTCTTTCTTGATTTCCGTCATTCTAGCTTCAATACACGGAAGGAATCTTCTTTAGCTTCTTTCTCTTGTTCATTCTTCATTTAGGTCATTCGAGCTTCAAGGCACTCAAACAAGCTTCCTTTAGATGCTTTTTCTTCTTCTTTCTTGATTTCCTACCTTCTCGCTTCAATACATTTAAAGGTTCCTTTAGTTTGTTCATTCTTCAGTTACTTCATTCTAGAATCACTACATTCAAAAAAGCTTCCTTTAGCTTCTTGCTCTTCTTTCTTGATTTCCGTCATTCTAGCTTCAATACACGGAAGGAATCTTCTTTAGCTTCTTTCTCTTGTTCATTCTTCATTTAGGTCATTCGAGCTTCAAGGCACTCAAACAAGCTTCCTTTAGATGCTTTTTCTTCTTCTTTCTTGATTTCCTTTATTTTAGCTTTAATACGTTTAAACAAGCTTCCTCTGCCTTCTTTCTCTTCTTCATTCTTCATTTAGGTAAATCTAGCTTCAATGACTCAAACAAACTTCCTTTAGATTCCTTTTCGTTCCTTCTTGATTTCCTTCATTTTAGCTTTAATACGTTTTAACAAGCTTCCTCTAGATTCTTTCTCTTGTTCATTCTTCATTTACATCATTCTAGCTTCAATGCACTCAAACAAGCTTCCCTTAGATGCTTTTTCTTCTTTCTTGATTTCCATTATTGTAGCTTCAATACACGTAAGCAAGCTTCATAAGCTGCTTTCTCTTCTTTTTTTCTTGATTGACTATTCTACCTTTAATACAATCAAACAAGCTTCCTATACTTCTTTCTGTCTTTCTTATCTTGATTTCCTTCATTTTAGCTTTAATACGTTTAAACAAGCTTCCTCTACCTTTCTCTTGTTCTTTCTTCATTTACATCATTCTAGCTTCAATGCACTCAAACAAGCTTCCTTTACCTTATTTTTCTTCTTCTTTCTTGATTTCATTCATTCTAGCT
>NW_027589980.1:52500-60000 GCF_051106095.1 Pogona vitticeps
TCGTGTTAAAACGAGGGTTAGGGCTAGTTTTAGGGTTATTGTTAGGGTTAGGCTTAGGCTTAGGGTTAGGGTTAGGGATAATGCTAGGGTTAGTGTTATTGTTAATGTTAGGGTTAGGGCTACGGTCAGGGTTAGGGTTAGGGTTTGGGATATGGTTATGGTTAGGATTAGGATTAGGATTAGGGTAAAAACCAGGCTTGCAGTTAGGGTTAGGGTTAGGGTTAGGGTTAGGGTTCGGGTTAGGTTTACGGTTAGGATTAGGGCTAGGGCTAGGGCTAGGATTAATTTTAGAGTTAGAGTGAGGGTTAGTGTTAGGGTTAGGGTTAGGGTTAGGGTTAGGGTTAGGGTTAGGGTTAGGATTATGGGTAGCGAAAGGTCTAGGATTAGGGATAGGGTTATCGTTATGATTACGGTTATGGTGATATTTAGGGATAAGGTTAGGGTTAGGTTTAGGGCTAGGGTTAGGGTGAGGGTTAGGACGTATCCCTATCCATAACCCTAACCCTAAACCTAACCCTAACCCTAACCGTAACCTTAACCCTAACCCTAACCCTAACCCTAACCCTAACCCGAACCCGAACCCTAACCCTAACCCTAACCCTTACCCTAACTCTAAAATTAATCCTAGCCCTAGCCCTAGCCCTAGCCCTAACCCTAGCCCTAGCCCTAATCCTAGCCCTAGCCCTAGCCCTAGCCCTAGCCCTAAAACTAACACGAAAACTAACACTAACACTAACACTAACACTAACACTAACCATGACCCTAACACTAACACTAACACTAACACTAACACTAACACTAAAACTAACACTAACACTAACACTAACCATAGCGTTAACCCTACCCGTACCCGTACCCCCTACCCCTACCACTACCCGTACCCCTACCCCCTACCCCTACCCCTACACCTACCCCTACCACTACCCCTACCCCTACCCCAACCCCTACCCCTGAACCTAACGCTAACCCAAACCCTTAACCCTAACTCTAAAAATACTAGCCCTAACCCTAACCCTAACCCTAACCCTAACCCTAACCACCCTAACCCTAACCCTAACCCTAACCCTAACCTAACCCTAACCCTAACCCTAACCCTAACCCTAAGCCTAAGCCTAACCCTTACCCTAACCCTAACCCTAACCCTAACCCTAACCCTAACCCTAACCCCAACCCCAACCCTAACCATAACCCTAACATTAACCTAACCTAACCCTAACCCTAACCCTAATCCTAACCCCAACCCCAACCCTAACCCTAACCCTAATCTTAATCCTAACCCTAACCCTAACGCTAACCATACCTAACCCTAATTCTAACCCTAACCCTAACACTAACACTAACACTAACCCTAACTGCAAGCTTGGTTTTAACACTAATCCTAATCCTAAACCTAATCCTAATCCTAATCCTAATCCTAATCACCTAATCCTAATCCTAATCCTAATCCTAATCCTAATCCTAATCCTAACACTAACACTAACACTAACACTAACACTAACCCTAACTCTAAGCCTAAATCCAAGCCTGGTTTTTAACACTAATCCTAATCCTAATCCTAATCCTACCTAACCCCTAAACCCTAACCCTAACCAACCCTAACCCTAACCACCCTAACCCTAACCCTAACCCTAACCCTAACCCTAACCCTAACCCTAACCCTAACCCTAAGCCTAAGCCTAAGCCTAAGGCTAACCTTACCCTAACCCTAACCCTAACCCTAACCCTAACCCTAACCCTAACCCTAACCCTAACCCTAACCCCCAACCCCCAACCCTAACCCTAACCCTAACATTAACCCTAACGCTAACCCTAACCCTAATTCTAACCCCAACCCCAACCCTAACCCTAACCCTAATCTTAATCCTAACCCTAACCCTAACGCTAACCATAACCTTAACCCTAATTCTAACCCTAACCCTAACCCTAACACTAACCCTAACTGCAAGCCTGGTTTTAACACTAATCCTAATCCTAATCCTAATCCTAATCCTAATCCTAATCCTAATCCTAATCCTAATCCTAATCCTAATCCTAATCCTAATCCTAACCCTAACCCTAACACTAACACTAACCCTAACTCTAAGCCTAAATCCAAGCCTGGTTTTAACACTAATCCTAATCCTAACCCTAACCCTAACCCTAACCCTAACCCTAACCCTAACCCTAACCCTAACCCTAACCCTAACCCTAACCCTAACCCTAACCCTAACCCTAACCCTAACCTCAATTCAAACCCTATCCCGTCCCTATCCCTCACCGTTACCGCAACCATAACCCTAACCCTAACCCTAATCATAGCCCTAAACCTAACCCTAACCCTAACCCTAAACCAAACCCTAACCCTAACCTTAACCCTAACATTAACCCTAACCCTAACCCTAACCCTAACCCCAACCCTAACCCTAAACCTAACGCTAACCCTAACCCTAAACCTAACCCCTAACCCTAACCCTAACCCCAACCCTAACCCCAATTCAAACCCTATCCCCTCCCTGTCCCTCACCGTTACCGCAACCATAACCCTAACCCTAACCCTAGTCATAGCCCTAACCCTAACCCTAACCCTAACGCTAACCCTAACCCTAACACCAAATCAAAAACTGTCCTATCCCTATCCCTCACCGGTTACCGCAACCATAACCCTAACCCTAACCCTGGTACTAGCCCTAACCCTAACCCTAACCCTAACCCTAACCCTAACCCTTACTGAAAGCATGCTTTTAACCCTTATCCTAATCCTAATCCTAACTCTAACCCTAACCGTAATCCTAAACATAACACTAAACCTAACCCTAACCCTAACCCTAACCCTAACCCAAACACTAACACTAACACTAACACTAACACTAACACTAACACTAACACTAACACTAACACTAACACTAACACTAACCCTGACCCTGACACTGACACTAACACTAACACTAACACTAATACTAACACTAAAACTAACACTAACACTAACACTAACACTAACACTAGCGTTAAACCTAACCCTACCCCTACCCCTACCCCCCTACCCCCTACCCCTACCCCCTACCCCTACCCCTACCCCTACCCCTAACCCTAACCCTAAACCTAATCCTAACCCCTAAATCCAAGCCTGGTTTTAACACTAATCCTAACCCTAACCTTAACCCTAACCCTAACCCTAACCCTAACCCTAACCCTTACTCCAAGCCTGTTTATAACACTAATCCTAATAGTAATCCTTACCCTAACCCTAACCCTAAAACTAAGCGTAACCCTAACCCCCAAATCAAACCCTATCCCTATCCCTATCCCTCACCGTTACCGCAACCATAACCCTAACCCTAACCCTGGTCCTAGCCCTAACCCCTAACCCTAACCCTAACCCTAACCCTAACCCTAACCCTAACCCTAACCCTAACCCTAACCCTAACCCTAACCCTAACCTTAACCCTAAACCTAACCCTAACCATAACCTTAACCATAACCCTAACCCTAACCCTAACCCTAACCCTGGTCCTAGCCCTAACCCTAACCCTAACCCTAACCCTAAACCTAACCCTAACCCTAACCCCTAACCATAACCATAACCCTAACCCTAACCTTAACCATAACCCTAACCCTAACCCTAACCCTAACCCTAAACATAACCCTAAACCTAACCCTAACCCAAACACTAACACTAACACTAACACTAACACTAACACTAACACTAACCCTGACCCTAACACTAACACTAACACTAACACTAACACTAACACTAACACTAACATTAACCCTAACCCTAACCCTAACCCTAACCCTAATCCTAACCCCAACCCCAACCCTAACCCTAACCCTAATCTTAATCCTAACCCTAACCCTAACGCTAAACATAACCTTAACCCTAATTCTAACCCTAACCCTAACACTAACACTAACACTAACCCTAACTGCAAGCTTGGTTTTAACACTAATCCTAATCCTAAACCTAATCCTAATCCTAATCCTAATCCTAATCCTAATCCTAATCCTAATCCTAATCCTAATCCTAACACTAACACTAACACTAACACTAACACTAACCCTAACTCTAAGCCTAAATCCAAGCCTGGTTTTAACACTAATCCTAATCCTAATCCTAATCCTAACCTTAACCCTAACCCTAACCCTAACCCTAAAACCAACCCTAACCCTAACCCTAACCCTAACCCTAACCCTAACCCTAACCCTAACCCTAACCCTAAGCCTAAGCCTAAGCCTAAGCCTAAGCCTAAGGCTAACCCTTACCCTAACCCTAACCCTAACCCCTAACCCTAACCCTAACCCTAACCCTAACCCCCAACCCCAACCCCTAACCCTAACCCTAACATTAACCCCTAACGCTAACGCTAACCCTAACCCTAATTCTAACCCCAACCCCCAACCCTAACCCTAACCCTAATCTTAATCCTAACCCTAACCCTAACGCTAACCATAACCTTAACCCTAATTCTAACCCTAACCCTAACCCTAACACTAACACTAACCCTAACTGCAAGCCTGGTTTTAACACTAATCCTAATCCTAATCCTAATCCTAATCCTAATCCTAATCCTAATCCTAATCCTAATCCTAATCCTAATCCTAATCCTAATCCTAATCCTAATCCTAACCCTAACCCTAACACTAACACTAACCCTAACTCTAAGCCTAAATCCAAGCCTAGTTTTAACACTAATCCTAATCCTAACCCTAACCCTAACCCTAACCCTAACCCTAACCCTAACCCTAACCCTAACCCTAACCCTAACCCTAACCCTAACCCTAACCTCAATTCAAACCCTATCCCCTCCCTATCCCTCACCGTTACCGCAACCATAACCCTAACCCTAACCCTAATCATAGCCCTAAACCTAACCCTAACCCTAACCCTAAACCAAACCCTAACCCTAACCTTAACCCTAACATTAACCCTAACCCTAACCCTAACCCTAACCCTAACCCCAACCCTAACCCTAAACCTAACGCTAACCCTAACCCTAACCCTAACCCTAACCCTAACCCTAACCCCAACCCCTAACCCCAATTCAAACCCTATCCCCTCCCTGTCCCCTCACCGTTACCGCAACCATAACCCTAACCCTAACCCTGGTACTAGCCCTAACCCTAACCCTAAACCTAACCCTAACCATAACCCTAACCCTAACCCAAACCCTCACCCTAAACCTAACACTAAGCCTAACCGTAACTCTAACCCAAACCCTAACTCCAAGCATGGTTTTAACCCTTATCCTAATCCTAACCCTAACCCTAACCCTAACCCTAACCCTAACCCTAACCCTAACCCTTACTGAAAGCATGCTTTTAACCCTTATCCTAATCCTAATCCTAACTCTAACCCTAACCGTAATCCTAAACATAACACTAAACCTAACCCTAACCCTAACCCTAACCCTAACCCAAACACTAACACTAACACTAACACTAACACTAACACTAACACTAACACTAACACTAACACTAACACTAACCCTGACCCTGACACTAACACTAACACTAACACTAACACTAATACTAACACTAAAACTAACACTAACACTAACACTAACACTAACACTAGCGTTAAACCTAACCCTACCCCTACCCCTACCCCTACCCCTACCCCTACCCCTTACCCCCTACCCCCTAACCCTAACCCTAAACCTAATCCTAACCCTAAATCCAAGCCTGGTTTTAACACTAATCCTAACCCTAACCTTAACCCTAACCCTAACCCTAACCCTAACCCTAACCCTTACTCCAAGCCTGTTTATAACACTAATCCTAATAGTAATCCTTACCCTAACCCTAACCCTAAAACTAAGCGTAACCCTAACCCCAAATCAAACCCTATCCCTATCCCCTATCCCTCACCGTTACCGCAACCCATAACCCTAACCCTAACCCTGGTCCTAGCCCTAACCCTAACCCTAACCCTAACCCTAACCCTAACCCTAACCCTAACCCTAACCCTAACCCTAACCCTAACCCTAACCCTAACCCTAACCCTAACCCTAACCTTAACCCTAAACCTAACCCTAACCATAACCTTAACCCTAACCCTAACCCTAACCCTAACCCCTAACCCTGGTCCTAGCCCTAACCCTAACCCTAACCCTAACCCTAAACCTAAACCTAACCCTAACCCTAACCATAACCATAACCCTAACCCTAACCTTAACCCATAACCCTAACCCTAACCCTAACCCTAACCCTAAACATAACCCCTAAACCTAACCCTAACCCAAACACTAACACTAACACTAACACTAACACTAACACTAACCCCTGACCCTAACACTAACACTAACACTAACACTAACACTAACATTAACACTAACACTAACCCTGACCCTAACACTAACATTAACCCCTAACCCTAACCCTAACCCTAACCCTAATCCTAACCCCAACCCCAACCCTAACCCTAACCCTAATCTTAATCCTAACCCTAACCCTAACGCTAACCATAACCTTAACCCTAATTCTAACCCTAACCCTAACCCTAACACTAACACTAACCCTAACTGCAAGCCTGGTTTTAACACTAATCCTAATCCTAATCCTAATCCTAATCCTAATCCTAATCCTAATCCTAATCCTAATCCTAATCCTAATCCTAATCCTAATCCTAATCCTAACACTAACACTAACACTAACCCTAACTCTAAGCCTAAATCCAAGCCTGGTTTTAACACTAATCCTAATCCTAATCCTAATCCTAACCTTAACCCTAACCCTAACCCTAACCCTAAAACCAACCCTAACCCTAACCCTAACCCTAACCCTAACCCTAACCCTAACCCTAACCCTAACCCTAACCCTAACCCTAACCCTAACCCTAACCCTAACCCTAACCCTAACCCCAATTCAAACCCTATCCCCTCCCTATCCCTCACCGTTACCGCAACCATAACCCTAACCCTAACCCTAATCATAGCCCTAAACCTAACCCCTAACCCTAACCCCTAACCCTAACCCTAACCCTAACCATAACCCTAACCCTAAACCTAACGCTAACCCTAACCCTAACCCCTAACCCTAACCCTAACCTCAACCCTAACCCCCAATTAAAACCCTATCCCCTCCCTATCCCTCACCGTTACCGCAACCATAACCCTAACCCTAACCCAACCTAGTCATAGCCCTAACCCTAACCCTGAACCCTAACCCTAACGCTAACCCTAACACCAAATCAAAAACTGTCCCTATCCCTATCCCTCACCGTTACCGCAACCATAACCCTAACCCTAACCCTCGGTACTAGCCCTAACACTAACCCTAACCCTAACCCTAACCATAACCCTAACCCTAACCCAAACCCTCACCCTAAACCTAACACTAAGCCTAACCGTAACTCTAACCCAAACCCTAACTCCAAGCATGGTTTTAACCCTTATCCTAATCCTAACCCTAACCCTAACCCTAACCCTAACCCCTAACCCTAACACTAACCCTAACCCTAACCCTAACCCTAACCCTAACCCTAACCCTAACCCTAACCCTAACCCTAACCCTAACCCTAACCCT
>NW_027589980.1:65000-72500 GCF_051106095.1 Pogona vitticeps
ACCCTAACCCAAACACTAACACTAACACTAACACTAACACTAACACTAACACTAACACTAACACTAACACTAACACTAACCCTGACCCTGACACTGACACTAACACTAACACTAACACTAATACTAACACTAAAACTAACACTAACACTAACACTAACACTAACACTAGCGTTAAACCTAACCCTACCCCCTACCCCTACCCCTACCCCTACCCCTACCCCTACCCCTACCCCTACCCCTACCCCTACCCCTAACCCTAACCCTAAACCTAATCCTAACCCTAAATCCAAGCCTGGTTTTAACACTAATCCTAACCCTAACCTTAACCCTAACCCTAACCCTAACCCTAACCCTAACCCTTACTCCAAGCCTGTTTATAACACTAATCCTAATAGTAATCCTTACCCTAACCCTAACCCTAAAACTAAGCGTAACCCTAACCCCAAATCAAACCCTATCCCTATCCCTATCCCTCACCGTTACCGCAACCATAACCCTAACCCTAACCCTGGTCCTAGCCCTAACCCTAACCCTAACCCTAACCCTAACCCTAACCCTAACCCTAACCCTAACCCTAACCCTAACCCTAACCCTAACCCTAACCTTAACCCTAAACCTAACCCTAACCATAACCTTAACCATAACCCTAACCCTAACCCTAACCCTAACCCTGGTCCTAGCCCTAACCCTAACCCTAACCCTAACCCTAAACCTAACCCTAACCCTAACCCTAACCATAACCATAACCCTAACCCTAACCTTAACCATAACCCTAACCCTAACCCTAACCCTAACCCTAAACATAACCCTAAACCTAACCCTAACCCAAACACTAACACTAACACTAACACTAACACTAACACTAACACTAACCCTGACCCTAACACTAACACTAACACTAACACTAACACTAACACTAACACTAACATTAACCCTAACCCTAACCCTAACCCTAACCCTAATCCTAACCCCAACCCCAACCCTAACCCTAACCCTAATCTTAATCCTAACCCTAACCCTAACGCTAAACATAACCTTAACCCTAATTCTAACCCTAACCCTAACACTAACACTAACACTAACCCTAACTGCAAGCTTGGTTTTAACACTAATCCTAATCCTAAACCTAATCCTAATCCTAATCCTAATCCTAATCCTAATCCTAATCCTAATCCTAATCCTAATCCTAATCCTAATCCTAATCCTAATCCTAATCCTAATCCTAACACTAACACTAACACTAACACTAACACTAACCCTAACTCTAAGCCTAAATCCAAGCCTGGTTTTAACACTAATCCTAATCCTAATCCTAATCCTAACCTTAACCCTAACCCTAACCCTAACCCTAAAACCAACCCTAACCCTAACCCTAACCCTAACCCTAACCCTAACCCTAACCCTAACCCTAACCCTAACCCTAAGCCTAAGCCTAAGCCTAAGCCTAAGTCTAAGCCTAAGCCTAAGGCTAACCCTTACCCTAACCCTAACCCTAACCCTAACCCTAACCCTAACCCTAACCCTAACCCTAACCCCAACCCCAACCCTAACCCTAACCCTAACATTAACCCTAACGCTAACGCTAACCCTAACCCTAATTCTAACCCCAATCCCAACCCTAACCCTAACCCTAATCTTAATCCTAACCCTAACCCTAACGCTAACCATAACCTTAACCCTAATTCTAACCCTAACCCTAACCCTAACACTAACACTAACCCTAACTGCAAGCCTGGTTTTAACACCAATCCTAATCCTAATCCTAATCCTAATCCTAATCCTAATCCTAATCCTAATCCTAATCCTAATCCTAATCCTAATCCTAACCCTAACCCTAACACTAACACTAACCCTAACTCTAAGCCTAAATCCAAGCCTGGTTTTAACACTAATCCTAACCCTAACCCTAACCCTAACCCTAACCCTAACCCTAACCCTAACCCTAACCCTAACCCTAACCCTAACCCTAACCCTAACCCTAACCCTAACCTCAATTCAAACCCTATCCCCTCCCTATCCCTCACCGTTACCGCAACCATAACCCTAACCCTAACCCTAATCATAGCCCTAAACCTAACCCTAACCCTAACCCTAAACCAAACCCTAACCCTAACCTTAACCCTAACATTAACCCTAACCCTAACCCTAACCCTAACCCTAACCCTAACCCCAACCCTAACCCTAAACCTAACGCTAACCCTAACCCTAACCCTAACCCTAACCCTAACCCTAACCCTAACCCCAACCCTAACCCCAATTCAAACCCTATCCCCTCCCTGTCCCTCACCGTTACCGCAACCATAACCCTAACCCTAACCCTGGTACTAGCCCTAACCCTAACCCTAAACCTAACCCTAACCATAACCCTAACCCTAACCCAAACCCTCACCCTAAACCTAACACTAAGCCTAACCGTAACTCTTACCCAAACCCTAACTCCAAGCATGGTTTTAACCCTTATCCTAATCCTAACCCTAACCCTAACCCTAACCCTAACCCTAACCCTAACCCTAACCCTAACCCTTACTGAAAGCATGCTTTTAACCCTTATCCTAATCCTAATCCTAACTCTAACCCTAACCGTAATCCTAAACATAACACTAAACCTAACCCTAACCCTAACCCTAACCCTAACCCAAACACTAACACTAACACTAACACTAACACTAACACTAACACTAACACTAACACTAACACTAACACTAACCCTGACCCTGACACTAACACTAACACTAACACTAACACTAATACTAACACTAAAACTAACACTAACACTAACACTAACACTAACACTAGCGTTAAACCTAACCCTACCCCTACCCCTACCCCTACCCCTACCCCTACCCCTACCCCTACCCCTACCCCTACCCCTACCCCTAACCCTAACCCTAAACCTAATCCTAACCCTAAATCCAAGCCTGGTTTTAACACTAATCCTAACCCTAACCTTAACCCTAACCCTAACCCTAACCCTAACCCTAACCCTTACTCCAAGCCTGTTTATAACACTAATCCTAATAGTAATCCTTACCCTAACCCTAACCCTAAAACTAAGCGTAACCCTAACCCCAAATCAAACCCTATCCCTATCCCTATCCCTCACCGTTACCGCAACCATAACCCTAACCCTAACCCTAACCCTAACCCTAACCCTAACCCTAACCCTAACCCTAACCCTAACCCTAACCCTAACCCTAACCCTAACCCTAACCCTAACCCTAACCCTAACCCTAACCCTAACCCTAACCTTAACCCTAAACCTAACCCTAACCATAACCTTAACCCTAACCCTAACCCTAACCCTAACCCTAACCCTGGTCCTAGCCCTAACCCTAACCCTAACCCTAACCCTAAACCTAACCCTAACCCTAACCCTAACCATAACCATAACCCTAACCCTAACCTTAACCATAACCCTAACCCTAACCCTAACCCTAACCCTAAACATAACCCTAAACCTAACCCTAACCCAAACACTAACACTAACACTAACACTAACACTAACACTAACCCTGACCCTAACACTAACACTAACACTAACACTAACACTAACATTAACACTAACACTAACCCTGACCCTAACACTAACATTAACCCTAACCCTAACCCTAACCCTAACCCTAATCCTAACCCCAACCCCAACCCTAACCCTAACCCTAATCTTAATCCTAACCCTAACCCTAACGCTAACCATAACCTTAACCCTAATTCTAACCCTAACCCTAACCCTAACACTAACACTAACCCTAACTGCAAGCCTGGTTTTAACACTAATCCTAATCCTAATCCTAATCCTAATCCTAATCCTAATCCTAATCCTAATCCTAATCCTAACACTAACACTAACACTAACCCTAACTCTAAGCCTAAATCCAAGCCTGGTTTTAACACTAATCCTAATCCTAATCCTAATCCTAACCTTAACCCTAACCCTAACCCTAACCCTAAAACCAACCCTAACCCTAACCCTAACCCTAACCCTAACCCTAACCCTAACCCTAACCCTAACCCTAACCCTAAGCCTAACCCTAACCCCAATTCAAACCCTATCCCCTCCCTATCCCTCACCGTTACCGCAACCATAACCCTAACCCTAACCCTAATCATAGCCCTAAACCTAACCCTAACCCTAACCCTAACCCTAACCCTAACCCTAACCATAACCCTAACCCTAAACCTAACGCTAACCCTAACCCTAACCCTAACCCTAACCCTAACCTCAACCCTAACCCCAATTAAAACCCTATCCCCTCCCTATCCCTCACCGTTACCGCAACCATAACCCTAACCCTAACCCTAGTCATAGCCCTAACCCTAACCCTAACCCTAACCCTAACGCTAACCCTAACACCAAATCAAAAACTGTCCCTATCCCTATCCCTCACCGTTACCGCAACCATAACCCTAACCCTAACCCTGGTACTAGCCCTAACACTAACCCTAACCCTAACCCCTAACCATAACCCTAACCCTAACCCAAACCCTCACCCTAAACCTAACACTAAGCCTAACCGTAACTCTAACCCAAACCCTAACTCCAAGCATGGTTTTAACCCTTATCCTAATCCTAACCCTAACCCTAACCCTAACCCTAACCCTAACCCTAACCCTAACCCTAACCCTAACCCTAACCCTAACCCTAACCCTAACCCTAACCCTAACCCTAACCCTAACCCTAACCCTTACTGAAAGCATGCTTTTAACCCTTATCCTAATCCTAATAGTAACTCTAACCCTAACCGTAATCCTAAACATAACCCTAAACCTAACCCTAACCCTAACCCTAACCCAAACACTAACACTAACACTAACACTAACACTAACACTAACACTAACACTAACACTAACACTAACACTAACACTAACCCTGACCCTGACACTAACACTAACACTAACACTAACACTAATACTAACTCTAAAACTAACACTAACACTAACACTAACCCTAGCGTTAAACCTAACCCTAACCCTAACCCTACCCCTACCCCTACCCCTACCCCTACCCCTACCCCTAACCCTACCCGTAAACCTAACCCTAACCCTAACCCTAACCCTAAACCTAACCCTAACCCTAAATCCAAGCCTGGTTTTAACACTAATCCTAACCCTAACCTTAACCCTAACCCTAACCCTAACCCTAACCCTAACCCTTACTCCAAGCCTGTTTATAACACTAATCCTAATAGTAATCCTAACCCTAACCCTAACCCTAAAACTAACCCTTACCCTAACCCCAAATCAAACCCTATCCCTATCCCTATCCCTCACCGTTACCGCAACCATAACCCTAACCCTAACCCTGGTCCTAGCCCTAACCCTAACCCTAACCCTAACCTTAACCCTAACCCTAACCCTAACCCTAACCCTAACCCTAACCCTAACCCTAACACTAACCCTAACCCTAACCCTAACCCTAACCCTAACCCTAACCCTAACCCTAACCCTAACCCTTACTGAAAGCATGCTTTTAACCCTTATCCTAATCCTAATAGTAACTCTAACCCTAACCGTAATCCTAAACATAACCCTAAACCTAACCCTAACCCTAACCCTAACCCAAACACTAACACTAACACTAACACTAACACTAACACTAACACTAACACTAACCCTGACCCTGACACTAACACTAACACTAACACTAACACTAATACTAACTCTAAAACTAACACTAACACTAACACTAACCCTAGCGTTAAACCTAACCCTACCCCTACCCCTACCCCTACCCCTACCCCTACCCCTACCCCTACCCCTAACCCTACCCCTAAACCTAACCCTAACCCTAACCCTAACCCTAACCCTAAACCTAACCCTAACCCTAAATCCAAGCCTGGTTTTAACACTAATCCTAACCCTAACCTTAACCCTAACCCTAACCCTAACCCTAACCCTAACCCTTACTCCAAGCCTGTTTATAACACTAATCCTAATAGTAATCCTAACCCTAACCCTAACCCTAAAACTAACCCTTACCCTAACCCCAAATCAAACCCTATCCCTATCCCTATCCCTCACCGTTACCGCAACCATAACCCTAACCCTAACCCTGGTCCTAGCCCTAACCCTAACCCTAACCCTAACCTTAACCCTAACCCTAACCCTAACCCTAACCCTAACACTAACCCTAACCCTAACCCTAACCCTTACCTTAACCCTAACCCTAACCCTAACCATAAACTTAACCATAACCCTAACCCTAACCCTAACCCTAACCCTGGTCCTAGCCCTAACCCTAACCCTAACCCTAACCCTAACCCTAAACCTAAACCTAACCCTAACCCTAACCCTAACCATAACCATAACCCTAACCCTAACCTTAACCATAACCCTAACCCTAACCCTAACCCTAAACATAACCCTAAACCTAACCCTAACCCAAACACTAACACTAACACTAACACTAACCCTGACCCTAACACTAACACTAACAGTAACACTAACACTAACACTAACACTAACACTAACACTAACACTAACACTAACACTAACCCTGACGCTAACACTAACACTAACACTAACACTAACACTAATACTAACACTAAAACTAACACTAACACTAACACTAACCCTAGCGTTAAACCTAACCCTACCCCTACCCCTACCCCTACCCCTACCCCTACCCCTACCCCTACCCCTACCCCTACCCCTACCCCTAAACCTAACCCTAAACCTAACCCTAACCCTAACCCTAACCCTAAATCCAAGCCTGGTTTTAACACTAATCCTAACCCTAACCTTAACCCTAACCCTAACCCTAACCCTAACCCTTACTCCAAGCCTGTTTATAACACTAATCCTAATAGTAATCCTAACCCTAACCCTAACCCTAAAACTAACCCTAACCCTAACCCCAAATCAAACCCTATCCCTATCCCTATCCCTCACCGTTACCGCCACCCTAACCCTAACCCTAACCCTGGTCCTAGCCCTAACCCTAACCCTAACCCTAACCCTAACCCTAACCCTAACCCTAACCCTAACCCTAACCCTAACCCTAACCTTAACCCTAACCCTAACCCTAACCATAACCTTAACCATAACCCTAACCCTAACCCTAACCCTAACCCTGGTCCTAGCCCTAACCCTAACCCTAACCCTAACCCTAAACCTAAACCTAACCCTAACCCTAACCCTAACCATAACCATAACCCTAACCCTAACCTTAACCATAACCCTAACCCTAACCCTAACCCTAAACATAACCCTAAACCTAACCCTAACCCAAACACTAACACTAACACTAACACTAACACTAACACTAACCCTGACCCTAACACTAACACTAACACTAACACTAACACTAACACTAACACTAACACTAAAACTAACACTAACACTAACACTAACCCTAGCGTTAACCCTACTCGTACCCGTACCCGTACCCGTACCCCTACCACTACCACTACCACTACCACTACCCCTACCCCTACCCCTACCCCTACCCCTACCCCTACCCCTGCCCCTACCCCTACACCTACCCCTCCCCCAACCCCTACC